>NW_007737027.1:0-21956 GCF_000696425.1 Galeopterus variegatus
AAGAATCAATTGTTTAGCTCTGCAGAGGACAAATAAGAGAATGAACAACCCAACACAGCCAACAAACAGCACCAAGCCTTTAAGAAATCTAACAAAAAGCATACCCAAAGTTCATACTCCTCCAGCGCTCAGATCTCTAGCTGATGCCTTCCTTCTGTCTGTGCACAGCCAGACAGCAAAGTGGAGAGAAGTCATGGAGGCAGTCTGTATATATCAGCTCCCTAGAGCATAATGCAGTGTAGAAAGGGTTGGAGAATGTCTTTAGAAAGACTAACAAAAGATATCTTCCTTGGAGTACCCTCCTTTCTGCAACCGTCCAAGAGCATCTGCTCCTGTCATTTACATAGGTGAAAAACTTACGTCCTCATCACAGGTAGCCTGTTACTTCCTTCTCATCAGGTCCAAATACCATAATGTCTGAAGAGCAAAGGACCAGAGGTACAAAGGTATATCAAGACAATTAGCATACTCTGGACTAATTATGACAAGAAACAAACTTGCCATAGTTCTTAAGTGCCTAGGGTATAGAGATTTCCATTAGGTTTCCATATAGAAGACCCTAGAGGATCTGCCAGTTATCAGGTATGTCTATTCCTACTATACATTCTATAAGTGGAAAAATAACCACAGAATGAATTTGTCGTCCCATCAGACACACTGCAAGAAATAATCAAACCAAGACTCCATCAAAACTTGCACTCTATGCAGACCATAGTAAATTGCAAACTCTCAGATATTAATGTCAATTTGGATGCAGTAACATATACCACAAAATGTTTGGATATTTTCCTTACTTTTCCTTTCTTAGGGGTCTGTCATCCTAATGTCTAAATTTTCTTTGCAAAAATGTTGGGGAAGATGTATGGTAGAAACATGTGTCATGCTGCTGAGCCCATCTTCAAAAGACCCAGATTTCGCCTCACTTGAGGACTATTAACTGTGAACTGATATAGGTCTGGCACCTGAGTTAGATTTCAGTCCTACAGCCATAGAAGTTTTCTGCTACTGTGTTATGCAAACCCTTTAGTAGGCTGTCAATCTATATTATCCCTCAAAACCCTATGCTTTGTTAACTACCATTTACAGATCCCTGCATATTAAAATATTTTATTACTATTCCTGCTTTGAAATTAATTGGAATATTTATATCCACCTTGTCTCTGAAGGTCAAGCATCACCAACTTGCCTCTGGAGACCTTGGATCCCAATACTCGAGACTTAGGGAACCCATGACTATTGCAGAATCCTTTGCCATAGTCTTAGCCGATAGGTAAGGTGATGGCCTCCATAGGGTTTTATAAATTAGTATGCCCTTCTTACCAAAATCTTTCTCAATACATAACAAAGGGATGACCTTTAGATCCTTGCAGAGAGTATTGCTAATGGTTGTCTGATCAAGTAACATATACAAGGGTACTTCAGAAAGTTCATGGATAAATAGAATTGAAAGATAATATGAATCTTTTCATGAATTTTTTGAAGTATCCTCATAATATTTCAATTTCAACATTACAATCCAGGTGAGGCTTCTGATTCCTTTCTATACATACCTTCTAGAAAATTCTGATATTTCAACCACATTGTTAATCTCTATAGCTCCCTGTTGAGTACAGACTTTAATGAGCCAAAGTAGCTGCTAACTATAACAGGATGTTTATAGTTATATATGTTTATATAAGAAGGATTTTCATAATTATTGTCTTCAGCAAAAGAATGAAATTGCAAAGAAATATTATCTCCCAAAGCCTAGTTTTTAATCACATTTCTTCCCGTGCTAATACCAATGACATCTTGAGAATATTGAGGTCACTATTTCTCACAACTTACCAGTGTCGAATTTCCCTGGAAACCATTTTACCCATGGGTTTCTCAATATGTGTACAAGTCAACCTCAGAATTCTATTTCAAAAGTTTGTTTCACCTACGTCAAAATTGGTTGTGAGTGCTAAATATATATTTTTATAGAGCATTTTTTGAATGTACTATTTAATATAATACTCTTGAACTATAATTAACTGAGTGACAGCTGGCTGAAATAGTAACTTATCATATTTCTTGTTACTCAAAACAAGTAGAAGTGTCATCCAGTTGTAACTGAAATTTCAGACACATATCTGGCACAGGATTCTGAATGGTCGTGCACACATGGTAAATTTAAAAAAAAATTAGAAAAAAATGTTACAAAAATATGATTGTCCATAAGAATCATCACACAATCTCTTTCAAAACAGCACTCTCTATGTTGCTGACATTTCTTTGTGCTTAGAGAAAAGACAAACTTACTTTATCTAAGTCTCTGAACTAAATCTGCTCACTCCTCTACATGAATCGTATTTTTCAGCCAGAAGGATCTAATTGTCTCCCAAATGCATCATGTAAATTTCAGTACTTTTTTTCTTCACTTCATCCCCTTGATCTTTTTCTCATCTTTCTAGGCCCACCTGAAGTTCAAATTGCTCTATGAAACTTATTTTGAACATATCAAATGTTCTTTCTCCCTCTTCTGAATTTCTATTTAAATTAGGGAATAAAAAGACGTGGACTATGCCACTTGTTCATTACATACACGTTAATAATGTCTGGATGTTTACTTGGAAGAATAGAGATTTTCTATTTCAACATTCCAGACATTGAGTCTATAATATAGGCCTTTACTAATTTAGCAATTGTCTTCATCTGTGCTGCTATCACAGAATACCAGTGACTGGATAATTTATGAAGAATGCAATGTATTTTTTAAAGTTCTGGAGACTGGGAAGTCTAAGCTTAAGGCCCCAGCATTTGGTCTGGTGACGGCCTTCTTGCTCTGTCATCACATGATGGAAGGTGGAGGGAAGAGAGGGATGAACTCTGTGTCCTCACATGGCAGAAGAGCAGATGAAAGAGAACACACCTATGAACGTTTTTTTAATTCATTTGTGAGGGTGGAGACCTCATGACCTAAACATCTCTCATCAGGCCCCACCTCCCAACAGTGTTGTATTGGGGATTAAGTTTCCAACACATAAATCTTGGGGGACACATTCAAACTATAGTAGCAATCACAGGCAAATCGCAAATCTGAGCTTTATTCTCATCATACATAAAATGAGTGAAAACCAAATTTAAAAAGAAGTTTAAACTCTTCTCTTACAGTTTAATAAATTTTACATTTGCAAATGTTAATTTATTATTAATACTTTTTAAATGAAATATTTTATTAGTCCGTTTTTTGTTGCTATAACGACATATCCAAAACTGGGTAATTTATAAATAACAGAGGTTTATTTGGCTTATGATTCTGGGACAGCTGCATCTGGCATGGGCCTCAGGCTGCTTCTACTCATGATGGAAAATGGCAGGCAGCCGGCAGGTATGAGCAGATCACATGGCGAGAGGAAGTGAGACAGAGAGAGAGAGAACGGTACCAGAGTCTTTTAAACAACCAGCTCTTGCTGGAACTAATAGAGCCAGAACTTACTCAGGGCCCCCTCCCAAAGGGAGAGCACTAATCCATTCATGAGCAATCCACCCCCATGACTCAAACAACTTCCAGTACTGACATATTGGGGATCAGATTTCTACATGAGTTGTGGGTTGTATTTATTTATTTATACATTCATTCATTCACTCATTCATTATGAATATTCATGAGCTACAAAGCTGATTATCCGCCCTCCTGCCCATGATGTGGGGGGCAGATTCATACAGCGGGTATATCTATTACCAGAAATTACTTTTGTACCTTTCGTCCCCTCCCAATTATCCCCCAACCCCTCTCCCCTCTATTCCAACTTGTAGCCCTAGGAATGTTCCCTCCCTCTGATGGATCACAGAACTACTGTGGTCTTTCTTGCCTTCCTTTCTCTCTTAGCTCCCACATATGAGTTAGCACATGCAGTATTTATCCCTCTGTGCTTTGCTTGTTTCACTCAACATAAGTTTCTCCAGGTTCATCCATGTTGTTGTGAATGGGATTGTTTCATTCTTTTTTATGGCAGAGTAGTATTCCATAGTGTATATATACCACAGTTTCCTTATCCAATCATCTATAGATGGACATTTAGGTTGATTCCATATCTTCGCTATTGTAAACAGAGCTGCAATAAACATGGGAGTGCAGGTATCTCTTCAACATTGTGATTTCCATTCCCCTGGATATATACCCAGAAGACGGATTGCTGGATCATGTAGAAGATCTATCTGTAGATGTTTGACAAACCTCCATATTGTTTTCCAAAGTGGTCATACTAATTTACATTCCTACCAACAATGCAGTAGTGTTCCCTTCTCTCCACATGCTCACCAGCATTTGTTATTCTGCTGTGCAGAAACTTAGTTGATATAGTCCCATTTGTTTATTTTTTCTTTTGCTGCTAGTCCTTTTGGGCTCATGTTCATAAAGCCTGTGCCCAGACCTAACTGCTGAAGTGTTTCACCTATATTTTCCCTTAGTAATTTTACAGTTTCAGGTCTTATACCTAGGTATTTGATCCATTTTGAGTTGATTTTAGTGTATGGTGAGAGATGCATATCTAGTTTCATTCTTCTTCATATGGATATCCAGTTTTCCCAGCACTACTTGTAGAAGAGGAAATCTTTTCCCCAATGTAGATTTTTGTTGCCTTTGTCTAATATCAGATGGCTANGCCTGTTACTTCCTTCTCATCAGGTCCAAATACCATAATGTCTGAAGAGCAAAGGACCAGATGTACAAAGGTATATCAAGACAATTAGCATACTCTGGACCAATTATGACAAGAAACAAACTTGCCATAGTTCTTAAGTGCCTAAGGTATAGAGATTTCCATTAGGTTTCCATATAGAAGACCCTAGAGGATCTGCCAGTTATTACGTATGTCTATTCCTACTATACATTCTATAAGTGGAAAAATAACCACAGAATGAATTTGTCATCCCATCAGACACACTGCAAGAAATAATCTAACCAAGACTCCATCAAAACTTGCACTCTATGCATACCATAGTAAATTTCAAACTCTCAGATATTAATGTCAATTTGGATGCAGTAACATATACCACAAAATGTTTGGATATTTCCCTTACTTTTCCTTTCTTAGGGGTCTGTCATCCTAATGTCTAAATTTTCTTTGCAAAAATGTTGGGGAAGATGTATGGTAGAAACATGTGTCATGCTGCTGAGTCCATCTTCAAAAGACCCAGATTTCGCCTCACTTGAGGACTATTAACTGTGAACTGATATAGGTCTGGCACCTGAGTTAGATTTTAGTCCTACAGCCATAGAAGTTTTCTGTTACTGTGTTATGCAAACCCTTTAGTAGGCTGTCAATCTATATTATCCCTCAAAACCCTATGCTTTGTTAACTACCATTTACAGATCCCTGCATATTAAAATATTTTATTACTATTCCTGCTTTGAAATTAATTGGAATATTTATATCCACCTTGTCTCTGAAGGTCAAGCATCACCAACTTGCCTCTGGAGACCTTGGATCCCAATACTCGAGACTTAGGGAACCCATGACTATTGCAGAATCCTTTGCCATAGTCTTAGCCGATAGGTAAGGTGATGGCCTCCATAGGGTTTTATAAATTAGTATGCCCTTCTTACCAAAATCTTTCTCAATACATAACAAAGGGATGACCTTTAGATCCTTGCAGAGAGTATTGCTAATGGTTGTCTGATCAAGTAACATATACAAGGGTACTTCAGAAAGTTCATGGATAAATAGAATTGAAAGATTATATGAATCTTTTCATGAATTTTTTGAAGTATCCTCATAATATTTCAATTTCAACATTACAATCCAGATGAGGCTTCTGATTCCTTTCTATACATACCTTCTAGAAAATTCTGATATTTCAACCACATTATTAATCTCTATAGCTCCCTGTTGAGTACAGACTTTAATGAGCCAAAGTAGCTGCTAACTATAACAGGATGTTTATAGTTATATATGTTTATATAAGAAGGATGTTCATAATTATTGTCTTCAGCAAAATAATGAAATTGCAAAGAAATATTATCTCCCAAAGCCTAGTTTTTAATCACATTTCTTCCCGTGCTAATACCCATGACATCTTGAGAATATTGAGGTCACTATTTCTCACAACTTACCAGTGTCGAATTTCCCTGGAAACCATTTTACCCATGGGTTTCTCAATATGTGTACAAGTCAACCTCAGAATTCTATTTCAAAAGTTTGTTTCACCTACTTCAAAATTGGTTGTGAGTGCTAAATATATATTTTTATAGAGCATTTTTTGAATGTACTATTTAATATAATTAACTGAGTGACAGTTGGCTGAAATAGTAACTTACCATATTTCTTGTTACTCAAAACAAGTAGAAGTGTCATCCAGTTGTAAATGAAATTTCAGACACATATCTGGCACAGGATTCTGAATGGTAGTGTACACATGGTAAATTTCAAAAAAAAATAGAAAAAAATGTTACAAAAATATGATTCTCCATAAGAATCATCATACAATCTCTTGTTTTTTTTTTTTTTGTTTGTCCTTTTTGAGACCGGCTGCCCGAGTGTGCCACGGGCTCGGCCCACACAATCTCTTTCAAAACAGCACTCTCTCTTATTTTTCAGCCAGAAGGATCTAATTGGCTCCCAAATGCATCATGTAAATTTCAGTATTTTTTTTCTTCACTTCATCCCCTTGATCTTTTTCTCATCTTTCTAGGCCCACCTGAAGTTCAAACTGCTCTATGAAACATATTTTGAACATATCAAATGTTCTTCTCCCTCTTCTGAATTTCTATTTAAATTAGGGAATAAAAAGATGTGGTCTATACCACTTGTTCATTACATATATGTTAATAATGTCTGGATGTTCACTTGGAAGAATAGAGATTTTCTATTTCAACATTCCAGGCATTGAGTCTGTAATATAGGCCTTTACTAATTTAGCAATTGTCTTCATCTGTGCTGCTATCACAGAATACCAGTTACTGGATAATTTATGAAGAATGCAATGTATTTTTTAAAGTTCTGGAGACTGGGAAGTCTAAGCTTAAGGCCCCAGCATTTGGTCTGGTGACAGCCTTCTTGCTCTGTCATCACATGATGGAAGGTGGAGGCAGGAGAGGGATGAACTCTGTGTCCTCACATGGCAGAAGAGCAGATGAAAGAGAACACACCTATGAATGCTTTTTATTTCATTTGTGAGGGTGGAGACCTCATGACCTAAACACCTCTCATCAGGCCACACCTCCCAACAGTGTTGTATTGGGGATTAAGTTTCCAACACATAAATCTTGGGGGACACATTCAAACCATAGTAGCAATCACAGGCAAATCACAAATCTGAGCTTTATTTTCATCATACATAAAATGAGTGAAAACCAAATTTAAAAAGAAGTTTAAACGCTTCTTTTACAGTTTAATAAACTTCACATTTACAAATGTTAATTTATTATTAATACTTTTTAAATGAAATCTTTTATTAGTCCGTTTTTTGTTGCTATAATGACATACCCGAAACTGGGTAATTTATAAATAACAGAGGTTTATTTGGCTTACGATTCTGGGACAGCTGCATCTGGCACGGTCTTCAGGATGCTTCTACTCATGATGGAAAATGGCAGGCAGCCAGCAGGTATGAGCAGATCACATGGCGAGAGGAAGTGAGACCGAGAGAGAGAGAGAGAGAGAGAGAGAGAACGGTACCAGAGTCTTTTAAACAACAAGCTCTTGCTGGAACTAATAGAGCCAGAACTTACTCAGGGCCCCCTCCCAAAGGGAGAGCACTAATCCATTCATGAGCAATCCACCCCCATGAGTCAAACAACTTCCAGTACTGACATACTGGGGATCAGATTTCTACATGAGTTTTGGGTTGTATTTATTTATTCATTCATTCATTCATTATGAATATTCATGAGCTACAAAGCTGATTATCCCCCCTCCTGCCCATGCTGTGGGGGCCAGGTTCATACAGTGGGTATATCTATTACCAGAAATTACTTTTGTACCTTTCATCCCCTCCCAATTATCCCTGAACCCCTCTCCCCTCTATTCCATCTTGTAGCCCTAGGAATGTTCCTTCCCTCTGATGGATCATAGAACTACTGTGGTCTTTCTTGCCTTCCTTTCTCTCTTAGCTCCCACATATGAGTGAGCACATGTAGTATTTATCCCTCTGTGCTTTGCTTGTTTCACTCAACATAAGTTTCTCCAGGTTCATCCATGTTGTTGTGAATGGAATTATTTCATTCTTTTTTATGGCAGAGTAGTATTCCACAGTGTATATATACCACAGTTTCCTTATCCAATCATCTACTGATGGACATTTAGGTTGGTTCCATATCTTGGCTATTGTAAACAGAGCTGCAATAAACATGGGAGTGCAGGTATCTCTTCAACATGGTGATTTCCATTCCCCTGGATATATACCCAGAAGACGGATTGCTGGATCATGTGGAAGATCTATCTGTAGATGTTTGACAAACCTCCATACTGTTTTCCAAAGTGGTCGTACTAATTTACATTCCTACCAACAGTGCAGTAGTGTTCCCTTCTCTCCACACGCTCACCAGCATTTGTTATTCTGCTGTGCAGAAACTTAGTTTATATAGTCCCATTTGTATATTTTTTCTTTTGCTGCTAGTCCTTTTGGGCTCATGTTCATAAAGCCTGTGCCCAGAACTAACTGCTAAAGTGTTTCACCTATATTTTCCCTTAGTAATTTTACACTTTCAGGTCTTATACCTAGGTATTTGATCCATTTAGAGTTGATTTTAGTGTATGGTGAGAGATGCATATCTAGTTTCATTCTTCTGCATATGGATATCCAGTTTTACCAGCACCACTTGTTGAAGAGGCAATCTTTTCCCCAGTGTAGATTTTTGCTGCCTTTGTCTAATACCAGATGTCTATAAGCCTGAGGAGTGATTTCTGGGTTCTCAGTTCTACTCCACTCATCTGAATGTCTATTTTTATACCAGTACCATACTGTTTTGGTTACAACAGGTTTGTAGTATAATTTGAAGTCAGGCAGAGTTATGCCTCCAGCTTTTTTTTTTTTTTTTTTGCTCAGGATTGCTTTGGCTACTAAGGTCTTTGGATTCCTCCAATCCAAGAGCATGGAATATCTTTCCATCTTTTTGTGTCTTCTTTAATTTCTTTCAGTAGTGGTTTATAATTCCCATTGTAGAGGTCTTTCAACTCCTTGGATAATTTGATCCCTAGATATCACACTTTTTTGGTGACAATTGTAAATGGACCTACTTTCTTTATTTCTCTTTCTGTTAATTCATTATTTGAGTACATAAATGCTACTGATTTGGGGGCATTTATTGGTATCCTGCAATTTTACTGAAGTTATTAACCAGCTCTACGAGTTTTTTGATAGAGTCTTCAGATTTTTCTCTATATAGTATCATGTCATCTGCAAATAGGGAAAGTTTGACTTCATCTTTTCCAATCTGGATTTCCTTTATTTCTTTCTCTTGCCCGATTGCTCTGGCTAGTACCTCCAGTACTATGTTGAATAGAAGTGGTGAGAGTAGACACCTCTGTCTTGTTCCTGTTCTTAAGGAGAAGGCCTTTGATTTTTCCACATTCAGAATAATACTGGGGATGGGCTTGTCATGAATGGCTTTTGTTGTGTTAAGTTATTTTCCTTCTTTACCTAATTTGTTGAGAATCTTTATCACGAAGGAATGTTGAATTTTGTCAAATGCTTATTCAGCATCTATTGAGATAATCATACGGTCTTTGTCCTTGAGCTTGTTGATGTGATGTGTCACATTTATTGACTTTCATATGTTGAACCATCCATTCATCCCTGGGATGAATCCCACTTGATCATAGTGTATATATATTTTTTAATATGTTGCTGTATTCTAACTGCTAATATTTTGTTGAAGATTTTAGCATCTAGGTTCATCAAGGATATCGGCCTGTAATTTTCTCATTCTGTTGTGTCTTTATCTTGTTTTGGTATCAGAGTTATGTTGGCCTCATAGAATGAGTTTGGGAGAGTAGCATCTGTTTCAATTGTTTGGAACAGTTTCATGATAATTGGTATTAACTCCTCTTTAATAGTTTGATAGAATTCAGCTGTAAAGCCATCTGGACCTGAACGTTTTTTTGTTGGAAGATGGCTAATTACTGCTTCAATCTCCTTGCTTGTTATTGGTCTGCTCAGGTTTTCTATCTCTTCTTGATTCAGTCTTGGTAATTTATATGTGTCTAGAAACGTATCCATATCTTCCAGATTTTCAAATTTGTTGTCATACAGTTGTTTATAATAGTCTCTAATGAATCTTTGTATTTCTGTGGTGTCAGTTATAATGTTTCCATTTTCATTTCTCATTTTTGTTCTTTGGGGCTTCTCTCTCCTTTTTTTTTGTTAATCTAGCTAATGGTGTGTCTATGTTGTTTATCTTCTCAAAAAACAACTTTTAGTTTTTCTGATCTTTTCTATTGTTTTTTGGGTTTCTATTTCATTTAGTTCTGCTCTGGTCTTAACTATTTCTTTATGTCTACTGCCTTTAGGTTTGGATTGTTGTTGTTTTTCAAGTTCTTTGAGGCATAGCATTAGGTCATTTATTTGGAGTCTTTCCATTGTTTTTTGGTATAAGTATTTACTGCAATAATTTTGCCTCATAGTACTGCTTTTGCAGTACCCTACAAGTTTTGGTATGATGTATCTTTATTTTCATTAGTTTCAAGAAATCTTTTGATTTCCTGTTTAATTTCTTCTTGGACCCATAGGTCATTCAGGAGCCTATTATTTATTTTCCATGTATTTGTATAACTTCCAGCAATTTGCTTATTGTTTATCTCCAGTTTTAGTCCATTGTGGTCTGAAAAGATTGTCGGAATGATTTCAATTTTTTAAAATTTGATCAGAATAGATTCATGACATAATATGTGGTCTATCCTGGTGAATGTACCATGAGCTGATGAGAAGAAAGTGTATTCTTTAGCCATTGGGTGAAATATTCTGTATTTATATGTCTATGGTGTGGATTAAATCCTGTGTCTCTTTGTTGACTTGTTGCCTGGAAGTCCTGTCCCATACTGAGAGAGGGGTGATCAGATCACCCACTATTAATGTACTAGGTCCTATCTCCTTCTTTATGTCTAAGAGTGGTTGCTTGATATACCTGGGTGCTCCAGTATTGGGTGCATATATATCTATGATTATTATGGCTTCTAGCTGGATAGTTCCCTTTATCATTCTATAATGGCTTTCTTTGTCTTTTTTAAATGTTTTTTGGTTTAAAGTCTATTTCATCTGATATAAGAATAGCTATTCCTGCTCATTTTTGGTTTTCATTTGCATGGTATATTTTTTTCCATCCCTTCACTTTTAGTCTATGAGTGTCTTTACAGGTGAGGTGGGTCTCTTGAAGGCAGCATATACTTGGGTCTAGCTTTTTAATCCAGTCAGTTAGTCTGTGTCTTTTGAATGGGGAGTTTAGTCCATTCACATTTAGAGTAGTTATTGAGAAGTGTTGTTTAATTCCTGTCATTTAATTGCTACATGTTTAGATGGTTTAAATATTTTTCGATCATTATTTCCCCTTTAATTTCTCTTCTTCAATGTGAGTTGGGATTTTAAGGGGGAATGATTTAGCTTCTTTTGCTTTCTTGCCAGTATTTTTGTTTTAACTGTGGGTTTTGCTCTTGCTTGTGTATTCGTGATGATGGTCACAATTATTCAGATTCCAGGTGAATGACTCCCTTGAGAATTTCTTGCAGGGTTGGGCATGTGGTGGTGAACTCCCACAGCTTTTGTTTGTTTGGGAAATACACTATTTCTCCCTTGTTTCTGAAGGAGAGCCTTGCTGAGTAGAGAATTCTTGGCTGGCAGTCTTTTTTTTTTTTTTTCTTTTAGTATTTTGAATATATCATTCACTTTCTTCTGACCTATAGGGTTTTGGTTGAGAAGTCTGCTGTTAGTTTAATGGGGCTTCCCTCTTAAGTGACCTGATGCTTTTCTCTTGCTGCTTGTAGAATTCTCTCTTTGTCTTTGAGCTTTGTGAATTTAACTATAATATGCCTTGGGGAGGATCATTTTGGGTTGAATTTGTTCGGGACCTTTGAGCTTCCTGGATCTGAAGGTCTGTATGTTGCCCTTCACCTAGGAAGTTTTCTGTTACTATTTCCTTGAGTAGGTTATTGATCCTTTTTCCTTTCTCCTGTCCTTCAGGAGTACCCACAATTCAGATGTTAGAGTGCTTGAGGTTGTCTGCTCTCTCTCTCTTAGGTTTTCCTCATTATTTTAAATTCTTTTTTCCTTGTTTTTGTCTGCCTGACTTATTTCTAAAAGACCATCTTCAAGCTCTGAAATTCTTTCTTCTGCTTGCTCTACCCTGCTGCTCAAGCTCTCAGTTGTGGTTTTTATTTCATTGAGTGAGTCTTTCATTTTTAGAAGTTCTGCTACACTCTTTTTTATGGTATTATCTCTTCATAGATGTCCTCCTTTATATTCTGAATGTTTTTTTCTTGTTTCATTGTGTTCTCTAATTGAGTCTTCCTTTATTTCTTCAAGTATTCTTAAGATCATTGCTCAAAATTCTTCTTCAGACATTTCAAGGATTCTCTGTTCCATGGAGTCTGACTTTGGGGCATAACTGTATTCTTTCAGTGGTGTCATTTCCTCTTGATTGTTTGTACTTCTAGTGATTTTTTTGCTGATGCTTGGTCATTTGGTAGGGGTTTTGCTTCTTCTATTGCACTGAGGTTGGCTATGTATTGGCCTTGGTTGCTACTATTGGGGGTGAATTGTCTTTGCTTGACAGTAAGTGTGGTGGTGGTTATGTTAAACCACCTTGTTTCCCGTTCAAGACTCTGTGGTCATAGAACGAGCCCCTAGCACATGGAATTCTGCTAGTCCAAACTTGGTGGGTCAGATCCTTAGGCTGGTGCTCCCCCCTGGGTCTGAGGCAGGATGAGGAGCCTTGTGGAGCCATGTGGTTGTGCTGGCTGTAGTTGCTGCCAAATGCCACTGGTGAGCTCACCTGCATGGTGTCAGTTCAGGGTGTGGGGGCGGGGCCTGGAGCTCCTCCCCACCTGGGTCCAGGGCTGCAGGGTGAGGGGACCATGTCAAGCTGTGCAATTCTGCTGGCTGGTACCTGTGGGCTCAACTGCATGGTGCTGCTTCTCCACATGAATTTTGGCAGTGACAACACACCTAAACTCTGTCAAATCTCTACAGTTAGTGGGGACCTTGGGTAAAGCAAATCAACCTCTCCTCATCTGAAATTTAAAGACAAAGAAAAAAATGACATTTTCAAAGTCACTATTCTAACAATTAGTAAAGCTGCAACACAAATTCAGGATTTTTTTCACTCTTATCATCTTATAAAAAGCTTAATATGTTAATCCTAGCACTCTAAGTTCAGTACATTTTGAGCTTTCAAGTCAGTGCCTTGCAAATGGTAGCAGATGAATTGATAGAATTTTGGTGCACTGATTCCAATATTAAGTGGGGCACCTCCCTTCATCTCCACCATCATCACATGAGGTCTAAACCTAGTCACCACCTGTTATGATAACATATCAATTCATTGATTGAAATACTAATGTCATTATAGCTGCCTCTGTGCTTTTGATTTCAGAGGTGTTACCAATTTTTTTTTACTTAATTAAAAAAGAAAAATGTATATATGACCTCTGTAACAAATAATATTAGTTCAAACATTGCATATGAGGACTAATTAATTAATGGATGAAAAAAATTAATATTTTATAAATAGCAATAATAGCATTAAGTAAAATGTAAAGGATAATGATTGAAAAACAAAATAATATGTAAAATAATGCAAAAACAAAACAACAAAATGAGTGAAGTAAATTACTTCTAAATTATAGTNATGAGGTCTAAACCTAGTCACCACCTGTTATGATAACATATCAATTCATTGATTGAAATACTAATGTCATTATAGCTGCCTCTGTGCTTTTGATTTCAGAGGTGTTATCAATTTTTTTTTTACTTAATTAAAAAAGAAAAATGTATATATGACCTCTGTAACACATAATATTAGTTTAAACATTGCATATGAGGACTAATTAATGGATGAAAAAAATTAATATTTTATAAATAGCAATAATAGCATTAAGTAAAATGTAAAGGATAATGATTGAAAAAACAAAATAATACGTAAAATAATGCAAAAACAAAACAACAAAATGAGTGAAGTAAATTACTTCTAAATTATAGTGGAGTATTTGAAGGCAGTGCCACAAACTAGGAAGATGTAAAGACTATGTAAGAAACAACAAAAGAATATAGAACAATAAATGCATCATATATGAGATATTGGTAAATTAATATTAAAAATAAGTGTTATTTTTTGATCAAAAATATAAGGCATCACTTTTTGCTGAATAAATAACCCATTTAATATACATTCGAAATATAAAATAATTTCAATGAACTGTAACTGCTTTATAGGCTTAAAGCCATTCAACAATAAAATCACTTAAACCATAGAAATCAATTGGCTTGTTATAAAAAGAAAAGAAAAGAAAGCACATTAATTGTTCCTCTTTGTTCAAAGCATTAACTCTCTTGAAAAAGTAATTAAAAATATTTTTTCCAGGGTCAAAGAAATCACACGGTGTAAAATTACCTATTCTACAGTAGCATAATTTATAAAGTATATAAAGTATATATTAGTCTGTTTGGGCTGCTATAAAAATATACCATAGACTGTGTGGCTTAAACTACAGAAATTTCTCACATTTCTGAAGACTGGGAAGTTCAAAGATTAAGGAGCTGGCAAGGTAGGTTTCATTCTGAGGCCTCTGCTATTGTTTTGTAGGAAGCCGCCCTCTTGCTGTGTGCTCACGTGACTTTCTTGTGTGCAGGGTGTTGGGGGGAGGGAACAAGAACTCTTTGGTGTTGCTCCTTATAAGGACAATAATCCTATTAGATCAGCCTCCACCCTATGACTTCAGTCAAAGTTAATTACTTCTTTAGAGCCCTCAACTCCAAAAACAGTCACTGGGAGTTAGGGCTTCAACATATCAGTTTTGTTGGGACAAAAACATTCAATCCATAACAATTTGTATATAGAAAAATATATTAGTTTATGTTTATATATGTTTATATAACATATATAATTATATATGTTTATATAACATATATATTTATATATGTTTATAAAAGTATGTATTTATTTTACCTCGTTTATCTTGTTTGCTGGCTACTAATTACTTGTCTTTAAAAGATAGGCAATTAGGAAATCATTAAAAAACGAATGTATATAATATAAATTCATTTATGTGTGTACTTCAACCAAGTCTTAAGTTGCATTTTTCAGGAAGTTTAATCATAGAACTGAATTTTATAATCTTGGAGTGATCTATTAGATTATATGTTGAAAAGTAGTGGATATTCTCTTCTGTTATTCTATATTTAGCTGTTTTTCTGCTTTAAGACTAAGCTGATGCATCATTTCCTTCATTAATTCTTCCACACAACCCTAATCAATCTTTATTTACTCACTTGCTGCCCCTCTGCAGCAATATTGTCTCTGTTTACTTCTTTTGGAGTTAACTTGTGTTTATTTATATTTTATGCATTTTAATGAAGGTGTCAATACAAGAGATGTTGTTCGGGAGTGATCGAAGGACTTTGATTACGGGTCAAATATAGAAAGCATGACTATCAGAGGAAACAAATTTCCTGAGAGGATTTGAATACAGAAACTAGGAAAAGGAATTAGGGAGCCTTAGAGAAACTGTTACCTTATCTGTTTACAGAGATTATCATATTAGTTTTAAACATATTGAACTGACTTTTTGAAACCTACTTTTCAGCACTTTAAGTTATCCCTAATGGAAAAAAATAAAAATTGTTTTCTTCAGTAAGAATGCTATATGTGGACATCTTTAGTGAAAGTACCTCTTTAACTAGATAGAGGTGATTGATTTTTTTAAAGGGGTGGTTAAGAATACAGGAAGGCAAATGATAAAACTTTCTACAGAAAAGGAATATAAGTTTTGAGTCAGATCACTTAATTTCCTATGATCTCACAATGTGATAGCAAGATAAAATTATATATTCATTAACACTTGAGAGTGGAAATTTCTCAGACTAAATTCTCCAGAAATGCAAATTGCCATATACTAGTACTTTAAAAGTTAGTGTAATGCAATGACAGTGAGTAAGGTACGAAGGGCCTGGGCATGCAAAAATGCATTACTGAGCTGTCTGCCTCTTGGTATCAAATGCAACTGATTGATTTCACAGGACTGTCTTCTGTGCACTCTTATGAACCATAACAATCCAGGACTGTTGGTAACTGAGGAGTGGAAGGAGATTTAATAAGAGAACTCCCAACTTCTACAGATCTGGAGATTGTCTCTTAAAGCATTAACTTCTCTGCACTTTTGTGTTCACCTGTATGGATTCTTGACAAGGTCTCATGGCTTCTTAGGCATCAGCTTCAACAAAGGCAGCATAGAGCAGAAATCATGTAAGGTTCTCTCAGGGAGTGCTGGCCTGAAGTCAGTTAATCTAAGTGGATGCACCAAAATTAGTGGCACAAAGCCCCAGAAGTAAGTGCAAAAATATCGGATCTAAATGGCATATTAGGTATCAAACAGCTGGGCTTTCACTTTTACAAAATAAGAAAATGCACACCAGGCGATTATAAGATAGGCATTAAGTAATACATCAAGAATCTGTATTTTATAAATCCCAACTATATGTTCAAATATGGTGACAAGGGTAGACTTAAAATATAGTGATATTTTATATTTTGTATTAATATTCTATCTTTTGTTTTATCTGATAAAATCTAGGCCTCCAGATAAACACATTTCATTTTGAAGAATCAGTGGTGGTAACTCAGCCATCTTTTTATTTTATTTTTTTAGTCTACTTAATTCCTGGTTGTTCTATAGCACTCATTGATGGCTGTGCATATGATTTGCAATGTTCCATTTTTATCTCAAGACCTGTCACCACCTTCTGTGAATTCTATATTAGCGTGGATCTTCCGTCCCTGAGAAATACAATGGCCTCTGAATGACTGGGTTTATTCATTGTGACTGTTTCACCCACTTCTGACCTTCATTTCCACAGCCGTGTAATCCGAAGTTGCTTTATATCTAAAACCACAAACTTTGTCTTGCTTTTCTCTCACAACAATTTTCTTTCTAGAGTTCTTACTCAATTACTCTTGACACAACTGTTTGTCACATATCACTCACATCACGTTGACAATTTTCAACTTATCCCTTTTTCCATTTTATTTTTATTCCCAGACAGTTTAGATTTCAGAGTTTTCTTTCTTTTTATTTATCTCAGCAATACTTTGTCAATATGATAAATTAATTTGTCTATTTAATTTTCATTGGTCACTCTTATAATATGGTGAAAAAGAAAAAAATAATTGAAATCTTCAGGAAACAGTCTTCCTCCTTGAAACCTATAACTGAGCTGAGTATCATCGATGAAGATCAAACCATCAAGTAATTCTAAATCAAAATTAACTCACGATCACCAAATCTCCCAAGCCACCTGCCTCAACGATAAGAAGTGCATTGTACTAACGTTGTATTTTTTGTTGAGGTTATGCTGTGTCCTCAAATAACAGGAGCTTCATAAACTTTTAAATAACTGAATCCAATATTGCCATTTTTTCATTCACCCAGGTGTTTACTCATAAAAAACTCATTAGCTCTAAAGATACTCCAAGCACAAAAATCAAAGTTCCAAAACTGAATGAAGAAAGACATGGTTTTCTCAGTGGGTGTTCTTCTCAGAGAGTATACCTGGGCTCTTTTCATCACAACATGCTGTGGATCATGCCATTAATTGTGGGCATTCTCTATATTACCTTTTCCTCTCAGGAATAATTTTAGTTCTCGTATTTCTTATTTTATAATATGCATAGCATAACAAGTCACTTATTTTTCTGATTTTTCTTTATCTGATCCATTAATTATTCAAGTATCTGTGTAGTCCCCAATTATGTGTTAAGCTATATAATGAGAACCTAAAAGTATATCTCTGACCAAGACGTATTTTCCTCTTTCAAGAAACTTCCAACTATTGTGTGATCTCCTAATTTCCACAGACCCTGACCATGTAATGTAATCTTCAGCTGGGTAATTATGGAAAGAATGGTGGCCTTTTTGTACCTTCCAACTGCCTTTACTGCATCCCCCAGCTCATCCCCAACTGTATTTCTAGCCGAACCCAGTAGTGGGTACAGATAAGCTTAAGAAAATTAGAAGTGTATAAGATAACTGTCTATTCTAGGATCTCTCGGAAGGAGGGAAGTAACACACATTTATTCCTTCAACACGTATAGTTGGAAAACTCATCAGTAAAGGAACTAACACAGGATGCTTCCTCTCTAGAGCTGGGCTCAGATTAAGAAGTGTTATAAATATCCTCATAAAAATCAGCACGTGCTTGCTGGCATGAGTTCTTAGAAGGCATTATCTGAATTATCTTACCCATTAAACAGCTTTTCAGGTAGTTGCCCTAATTATAAACTATTTGGAAACCAGAGTTTACTTGACACTTCCCACTGTAACCCATCTCCATAAGCATCATTTTAACTTCCCCTTTCCATATTTGTAAATCTTTCTCAACAGTGGAAAACCTGGCTCTTATTTTCCACACTGTATTTACTTATTTGTTCAGTCCTAGGAGATATAGATGGATAATAGATAATGATGAGGATAGATTGATAGATAGACAGATAGACAGAATGTTTCTCAGTTCATTTTGTGCTGCTATAACAGAATACTTCACATTGGATCATTTATAATGAAAAGAAATTTATTTGGCTCAGAGTACTAGAGACCGGGAAGTCCTAGATCCAGTGGCCACATCCATGAAGGCCTTTCTTGCTGTCTGATCACATGATGCAAGGCATCAATCACACTAGTGAGAGATGACAAAAGAGCTGAACTCACTTTTATAACAAACACATTTTTGCAATAACAAACTCACTCCCGTGGTAACAACATTAATTCATTGGCCAGTGGAACTCAAAGTGGTAAAACCCTTTGGGGAATAAGCTGAGCCCTTTTAAGGATACCACCTCTCAACACAGCTGCATGGGGAATTAGGTTTTCAACACGTTAACTTTGAGGGATACATTCAAACATAGCAGATAAATAGACATAGAAACAGTCAAACAGACAGAAACATAAATATCAATATAGACAGATACATGGATTGATCTAGTGATTTGAGTANCAGATAGACAGAATGTTTCTCAGTTCATTTTGTGCTGCTATAACAGAATACTTCACATTGGGTCATTTATAATGAACAGAAATTTATTTGGCTCAGAGTACTCTAGAGACCGGGAAGTCCTAGATCCAGTGGCCACATCCATGAAGGCCTTTCTTGCTGTCTGATCACATGATGCAAGGCATCACACTAGTGAGAGATGACAAAAGAGCTGAACTCACTTTTATAACAAACACATTTTTGCAATAACAAACTCACTCCCATGGTAACAACATTAATTCATTGGCCAGTGGAACTCAAAGTGGTAAAACCCTTTGGGGAATAAGCTGAGCCCTTTTAAGGATACCACCTCTCGACACAGTTGCATGGGGAATTAGGTTTTCAACACATTAACTTTGAGGGATACATTCAAACATAGCAGATAAATAGACATAGAAACAGTCAGACAGACAGAAACATAAATATCAATATAGACAGATACATGGATTGATCTAGTGATTTGAGTATAATAACCCATACCTCTAAAAAATCATAACCACAACCCAGAATATAATATTTTATTATAGTTATTTTGTTTGCAATTTTATGATATATAGTCAAAATTAATTTGTAGTCCAAAGTTAATAAACTTTTTTCTTACCCCTTCAATGTGCATATGTTATTTATTTGAAATGAAGTTAGGTTTCTTTGTTTTGTTTGTATTCCATTTTATTTTATTTTTATCTCCACCCTTTATTATTTGCTTAATTTAATTTGTATGTGAAACATTAATATCATTCTAAAAATCAAAACTACATAAAAGCTTATAAACAAAGAGGTTTCATTTCTACATCATTCCCATCTTCCTATGCTTTCTGCCCTGTTCTTTATCAAACCCCATGTGTAACCTTTCTTTTTTGTTTCTTGTTTATCCTTCTTATTTTTATTTAGACAAATATATATTTTATATATGTATATAATTTCATTATTTCTTACATGAAAGGTAGTGTAGTGGATTGAATTATGCACCTCCAAAACTCACCGAAGCTTGAATTGTGTCCCCAAGTGCTATGTATTAGAAAAGTGTTATGTATTAGTAGCCCCCATGGTGATTGTTAAGAGGGTGGGAAATCCTATTATGGTAACTGAAAGATGGAGCCTTGGAAAGGGGATTAGCTTGTAAGACCATGCCATAATGAATGGATTAATAATGGTAGTCAGGGGTGTGGTTCTGGGGGCTTTAAAAGGAGAGTTGAACAAGGAGGTTGCTCCTTTTTTTCTCTCCGCTTGAGCATTTTCACAATGTGATACTCTGCTGTCACGGAAGTCACCACCAAAGAAACCCTTCACCGTATGTGTTCCCTGGACTTTAGACTTCCTAGCCTCGGAAACTATAAGAAATAAATTTTGTTTTCTTTATACAATACTCAGTTTCGTGTATTTTATTATAAGCAACAGAAACAGACTAATACAGGTATTGTGCTATAACAATTTTTTGAGCTTTCTTTTTTAATGTGCAGTATATCCTAGAAATCCTTCCCTCTCACTTCATAGAAATCTCCCTCATTCTTGTTTCCAGCTGTACAGTATTTTCATATGGGAATGGACTATACTTTATACAACCACTTTTCCCTTACCTATGCATGTAGGTAATTTTCAATATTTTAAAGTAATGTTTGTGAATAAATATGTGAATATGTATTTTCATAATATTGGAGGTAATTGTTAGGATATATATTCAGAAATAAATTGCTGGGTCAAACCTAAATGCATTTGTAACTTTACTGTATAATGGCAGCTTATCTTCCAAAGGGTTTTACCAGTTCTAATTCTACCAGCTGATTATCAGAGTAATCAGATATTTTATTAATTATCAGAGTAAATGTTTTTCCACAGGCTTGCCAAAATACATTGTGAACGCCTCAGTGTTAAACATTTTGGTAGGTGATAGATAAGAATGGTATCTCTGTGTAATCTTACTTGCACTTCTCGAATTATAAGTGAGTTTAAACATTTTGTATATTTATATCTGTTCTTATTTTTCCCATTTTTCTAATAGATTTTTCCCTTTTATGTGATATTATTTGCAGGTACCCTTTTTCATTTTGTTATTTTTCAATTGACTTTTTTTATAGTGTTTTTTGTTTTGTTTCTTTTTTCTTTTCTTTTTCTTTTTTTTCTCCAGAGCATTCTGATTTTAATGATATCAGGACACTAAAATGAAGGTTTATTGTAGTCACCTGGAAATAGAACCAATCAGTTTACACTAATTTCACTAAAGGTAATTTGATAGGAATAGAATACCATGAAATGCAAGGATTTATGAGAGTGTGTTTTAAATTTTTAGATGACTGTGTATACTAATGTGGCAATACCAAGCAGGCAGATAGATAAATGTCTCTAAAGATGAGAAAAAAAGGTCTAAGCTAGAGATTAAAAGAAAAAAACTAGTCATGGGCAAATAAACTGTATGTCAGTCTATTGAAAAAGACAAAGGACAGAGTAAATTTAATACTGTGGGTTGGTAAGGAGGAGAAGCCAATAAAGAGGCATAAAAGGAGAAAGGATCAAAGACATTTTTGGTATTTGCAAAGTGAATAAATTGGGAGACCGCATAAGTTAAGGTGGATAAACAGAAAACTGAGGATAGAAAAAGGCTAGCAGAGAGAAAGGAAGGTGAACATTTTTTGAAATATTGATGAGTTAGAACTGTTTCAATAGTAGATCATGAGCAAGTGAAGTATATTTTGAGAAGTATGTAGGTGGAGTTTGGAATGTTTGAAATAGCGGTTTCAGAGGTGGTAAAACTTCTGAATTTT
>NW_007737027.1:22930-23751 GCF_000696425.1 Galeopterus variegatus
GTAGGTGGAGTTTGGAATGTTTGAAATAGCGGTTTCAGAGGTGGTAAAACTTCTGAATTTTTTTACCAGAAATAGTCAAAGCTAACATAGAGAAAAAGTTACTGAGATGAAGAAAAAAAGAATCAAAAGCTCAGATTTTGGATGTGTCAGATGTGTCATGAACAGGAATGTGAAACCACTTAGAAAGCTAACCAGTTTGGGGGCAAAAAGAAAGTCTGTGATCCATTTTCTGAAAATGCCAGTAAGTTGAGGAGTATTACCAGGAAGATAGTTGATTATGAGAGTGGTGAAAAAAGAAGGGGCTGTATGATTACTTAAAAGGACCATTGTGGTATCAGACCTTGACCCACTTTCTCATGTATGAAAAGTTCTAGGGAATAAAAGGACTTCCAACTGCAGAAGGGTTCAGATATCAGAAAGCTTAAAAAAAGTGTCAGGAATATTTTGAATATAAGGGTACTCCTTATATTGTTGACCCTTGGTTTTCTCTATTCTTGTTGCTCAAAGTTGAAAATCCCCAAACTTCTCTAAAGTCATTCTCTATTTGTTTTATCACAGTAGGGTGAGATGTATTCTTTGGTTTGAGTGTTTATTTCAGGTGGATAAATATGTTTTTTGACCCAGTTCTAAAACCAGCGAGACAAAATAATCTTGTCCACAGAGGAATGCAACCTAAGCAATAAAAGTGGGAGAATGGCATACTACAAAGAGAACAGAGCCTTCAGATGACAGACCCAGAACAAGAGGAAGAGCAAGGGAGACAGAAAGACAAAGAGACGGAGACAGAGGAAGAAAGAGAACGGACTAGAGAAAAAAGAAGA
>NW_007737027.1:23776-24444 GCF_000696425.1 Galeopterus variegatus
TTCTTGATACTGCACTGTAAATTAATCTGATTTTAATTTTGTAAATAAGCCAGAAAGAAATGACAATTATTGTTAGATAAATGCATAAAAACATTGTAGAGAAGTAAAATAATCAAAAAATCAGTAAATTCCTCAGAGTTGGCTTTAAAGTATTCATATATGTAACTGGGAGAACTTCTATCAAAGTGGAGAGTAATATAAAATTATGATCATGTGGTATAAAAATTACACAGTTGACCCTCGAACAATGAAGGGGTTAGAGGTGCCAGTCCCCATTGTAGTCAAAAATGTGCATATAACTTTTGACTCCCCCAAAACTTAACTATTATAATAGCCTACTGTTGTCCCAGAGCCTTGCTGATGACAGAAAAAGTAGATTTACAACATATTTTATATATTAAATGTGATAACTAGGAACTCTGCTCTGACCAAGTTAGCTAATTTGTAGTGCCTTGGGAAATTTGGGATGAGTCAATAGTCATGTCTCATGTCCTGGAAAATATTATCATAAGACCATTTTTACTTAGAAGCAGACTTACTGTCATCAGAAAATAAACTTGTTGCTATACATATTTGACTTCAGGTTTTTTTTTGTTTTTGTTTTTGTTTTTTTTAGGTCAACTGATGTATTATATAGTGTATCCTCAAGTAAATCCAGCATAAGAACC
>NW_007737027.1:25662-30197 GCF_000696425.1 Galeopterus variegatus
GCATTCATGACATATCATCATTTTCTTAATTTGTTTTTGTTGTTGTTGTTATTTCTAGGCTCTACGTGTCATCTGTAAGATTTTTCAAGCTATTGCAAATCTCAAATTTTTTTTCCAATATATTTATTGAAAAAAAAATCTATGTATAAGTGGATCCATGCAGTTCAAACCCATGTTGTTCAAGGTACAACTGTATTTATTCCTGGTTCAAGGCAGAGCTTGAAAACCCTAGGAATTTCCTGAGTGATGGTAGTGTGTTTTGTAATTTATAATAATTTCTTTTGAAAACATCACACCTGAGTCTTTGCTAATGATGTAACTCAAGGTGGGGTCCATAGATAGCTTCAGGATGGAGCTGGTCACCTAAAAACCACAAATGTTTAGGTGGTAGAAACTTTCACCTCTACTGCTGACCTTCAGGGAGGGAGGGAGGGAGCTGGGGATTGAGCTATACAAAAACACTTGGACAATGAGATTTGGGAGCTTCCAGGTTTGTAAACTCATGGAGATCCTGGGCGAGTGGCACACCCTGGGGAGCACGGAGCTCTGTGACTCTACCCCATTCCTTGCTCTATGCATTTCTTCCATTTGGCTGTTCCTGATCACAAATCAGGATATATTCCTCTATAATAAACATCTTTTATAATAGGGCACATTATAAAGATGTGTTATGATAAATGATGTCCTCTAATATGGGATACTGAAAGAAAGTGAGCCAAAACACTGGGTACCGATCAAGCTTTATTATAGGAGAAGAATCTGCTGGGCTGCACTCAAAATGGAGAGCAGCTGCCAGCATCAGTGTGGGAGGGCTTATATAGACTGTAGGGAAGGCTGACAAAATCAGGGAGGGGTTTGGTGCTGCTGTGGAAGATAAGGCTGGTGGAGGCAATCAGGTGAACAGTTGCACCCATGCGGAAGTAGAGGTTTCTATTTCTCAGAAACCATGAGGTTTCTCATAAAGGAAAGGCTGGTGGCCATTTTGTGCTCAGCATGTGTAAAACGGTGCTGGTCACATCCAAGATCCATCATTCCTGCCTTTTAAATATAGGGAGAAGGGAAAAGGGGTGAAGGTCTCATTCTTCTGAAGCTACTTCCTGCTGGAGATGGGCAAAGATATGAAAAACATAAAAGATTTATGTTGGCGGGTTAGACAATTAGGTGGCGGAGTATTGGTTTCGTGTGGGGAGGCTATATTCTTTTGGGGAAGGGTCAGCGGTTCTCAGGGGCTGATATCCTCCTCCTAGGAACAAATCGGCGACCTTTTGGTTGGTGAAAGCCTGCATATATTCCTGTAAGAAATTAGAGAAACACTAAAAGAGGCAGGGACCAAGAAGGATGAGTCCCATCATGGGTAGGGGTCCGACATGTTTTGTCCTGAAGTCCTCCCCAAGCACTATAGCCTAGGTGAGTGGTTTGGGTGAAGCAGAAATGTTTTTGTTGGGGGAGAGCACTGGACTCCAGGAGAATCTTCTTTGGAAAGGGCTATCCAGTAGTTTTTACCCCTGTAAGAACATGATGTGGCAGTTGTCTGGTCATAGCATGTGGGAACGTATGTCAGGGATGTGAATGTGTTCTGTAGGGTTCCCCCGAGGATTCTAGGTGGCAGACCTGGGAGGTTGGAAAGTGTCCTTCCACCCACCAAGACCTTGATTATACATTGTGAACAGGGTGTGACGTATGTCTCTGTTAGGAAAAGAAGCAAGAGGAAGAGAAAAGGCAAGTGTTCAGGGGCTGAGAGGTTGAGAGGGTGCATAGGAGGAAAAAGGAGTAGAGGGTAACCTTGTCAGGGGTGTAATCACAGAGGGTGCCCTGCCAGGCTAATTCAGTTACCCACTCAAGGATGTCTTCAACACTGGAGGTGGCAGGTTGGGACCAGTCTCGGAGCAGCTCCTGTGTAAAGGACGTGAAGCGGGCCTGCAAGAGTGAGAGGATAATCAATGGGGGAAAGGTCATCCTTCTTCTGGGATTGGGGGAAGAGTGGAGGTTCTGGAGATTTTCAGTTTTGTGGGTCCTAAAATGGATGAAGTGTAAGGAGATGTTGGGTTGGGGGTTGAGCAGAGGGACCCCTCTGGCTTGGTGTTAATAGATTCTTCAGGTAAAGTCTCAGGTGCTAGTTTTACCAAGGATAAGTGATACCAAGGCGACTTCGCTATTACCTTTACTGTCATGGGGGTGGTGAGAAGTGCTGTATAAGGCCCTTCCCAACATAATGAGAGTGGCTTTGGGATTCAGGTTTTCATATACACTTACTGTCCCGGGCTCAGTTTGAAGTGTGAGGGGGTGGTGGGGAAGGGATGAGGTAATAGAAGGTTGGCTGGTTCCCTAAGACCCCTAATGAGTGAAAAAGTAGGGAGATACTGGCCTAAAGGTGATGAGCTGGAAGGGAGAGGTGTGAGAGTGAAGGACCTACTGTGCATAAGTTCAAGGGGGCTGAGGCCTGTGTGCTTCTGGGGGCAGCCCATAGGTGAGTGAGTGACTGGTGGGGAGGTCAAAACGTGGGATGTCTTCTGAGGTGAGCTCATGCGTTACTGCTGTAGCATCCTCTGAAGTGCAGGGAAAAGCCTCAGTCCAACCTGAAAAGGTATCTACTAATGTTAGAAGATAGCATGTCCTTTTGTGGGGACAGTAATATAAGGGCTGAAGAAGGCATAGTAGGAGTTCATAAAACTGAATTATGGAAATCTAAAAGGATTTGCTCAGCTTGTGCAGTAAGGAGGACATAGCAACTGGAGAGTATACCAGTTGTTCTTCTTCTGTGCTCCCAACTGTTGGAGGTGTTGTATTTCTTGGGGTGTGTATTGGGGTGAGGGCACAGGGGCCATGAGAAGGACCTGAGTGGGAGAGGAAGAGTGGGGCCCTGGTGATTGAGCAGCCTGTTTTGCAGTTAGATCTGCCAGTTTGTTTCCCTGGGCTATGGAGTCATTGTAGGTTTGGTGTTCTCTGCTGTGTTAACCCCAACCTCCTTTGGGAGTTGTGCAGCCTCAAGAAGTATCTTGATAAGATGTCCATTTTTTATGGGCCCTCCTTGAGTGGTCGTGTATCCTCTCTCCTTCCATATGGCCATGCATGAGTGTAGGCTGTGGTAAGCATACTTAGAGTCAGTGTATATATTGACTTGTTTGTTACTTACCAGAGTGAGAGCACAAGTGAGGACAATGAGTTCTGCCTGTTGAGAAGCAGTGTTGGGGAGGGGGGCAGCCTCAATAGTTTGTGTTAGATTTACTATGGCATAATCTGCCCAGGTGGTGGGCATGGAGGTGGCGCTCCCATCAATGAACCATGTATGTTGGGGCCACATAATGGGAGGTGGGGAGATGTGTGGAAAAGGATTGAGAAAGAGGTCTAAAGCCTCCCTGCAATTATGTTCTAAGGGTCATGAGTGTTTTGGCATGAGAGCAGCTGGATTTAAGGGAGGGCAAGGTTTAAAGGAGAACTGGGAGTTTTCAATGAAGGTAAGTTGGATAAGTTGTAGATGGGAAAGAGAGAGAATTGACATGGCCTTATGGCTGAGAAGGTCTTGAAGATGACGGGAGGAACAAAGGACTGTTTGCTGTCCAAAAGTTAGTTTAGAGCTTTCTTGTGCTAAAAGGGTTGCTGCCACCAAGGCCCATGAACAGGGGGCCCACCCCTGGGATGTGTTGTCTAGTTGTTTAGAGAGATCTGCAACCAGGGAGAAAATATCTCCTGCCTCTTGTCCCAGTAACTCAACTGCCAATCCTTGTGTTTTGGTTACATATAGGATAAAAGGATGAGGTGGGTTTGGGAGGGATAAAGCTGGGGCTGCAAGGAGATCAGTTTTTAATCACTGGAAGGGAGAATGAATGGGCTTTGTGGTATCTAAAAGAATGGCAGGATCTCCTTTGGCTGCCTCATAAAGTGGTCTTGCTAGCACGCCAAAGTTAGGAATCCATAGGTGAAGATACCCTGCAAGCCCCAAGAAAGAAAGGATTTCACCCTTTGTGGTAGGAGTAGGGATTTCAGAAATTAAACTCTTGCAATCCACCGTTATTTCTCTGGTGTTGGGGGTGAGGTGGACTCCCTAATAGGGGACTGAAGGAGAAGAAATTTGCGCCTTGCTGGGGACACTGGACATCCCCTGGTGGCCAGGAAATTAAGGAGAGCCATAGAGTGGGTCTGTGAATCCTCATCGGAGGGGCTACAAAGGAGGAGATCATCCACATATTGTATTAAAGTGCTAGACATTGGAAGAATTTCAGATAATTCTTGACTAAGGTCTGGCTGAAGAAGTTGTGGCTATCCTGAAATTCCTGAGGTAGTGCTGTCCAAGTGAGTTGTTAGTAATGATGCACATCAGGATCAGTCCAAGTGAAGGCAAACTGGTTTTGACAGGAAGGGTGTAAGGGGATAGAAAAAAGTCATCATTGAGGTCAAGTACTGAGAAGAAATGGGTTGTTGTTCGGATTGTGGATAGAAGAGTATAGGGATTAGAAACGGTTGGGGCTATGGGTAAAATGACCCTGAGGTCTTGAACTAAATGGTATGAGCCATTAGGCTTTATAACTGGAAGGATG
>NW_007737027.1:31197-33737 GCF_000696425.1 Galeopterus variegatus
CCCTGAGGTCTTGAACTAAATGGTATGAGCCATTAGGCTTTATAACTGGAAGGATGGGTGTGTTAAAGGGTGAGTGGGTAGGCCGTAAGAGATGAGAAGAAAGGAGTTTGTTTATAAGGGGTTTTAACCCTATTAGGTGTCTATTAGCAATGGGGTATTGTGGGACATTAGGGTAAGAAGAAAGATCCCACAACCTCATGAGGATGGGAGGGTGATGAGTAGCAATGGAGGGTGAGGAGGTATCCCATACTATAGGATTAACTTTGTTGGGGGAAAGGGGAGGGTAGAGGTTTCAGGGCCCAGGTCTGGGTCAGCCTGTAACAGGAGTATTGTAGCTGAAGTTAAATTGTTTAGGGTAAGGGTAGCTTTGAATTTGGAAAAGATGTCTGGCCCCAATAAGGAGACAGGGCATTGAGGCATTATTAAAAATTTTTGTGTGTGAATTGGGTGTGATGTAAGTTGCAGGAAAGGGGTTGAGTGATCCATGGGTGGTATCCTGATCCCGTGACCCCTAGTATTATGATAGAGGATGGGGTTGTTGGTCCTGCATATTCAGGAAGGGTAGAGTAAGTGGCCCCTATATCAATGACCAAAGAGATCAGCTTACTTGCTACAAGGAGAGTCACCTTGAGCTCATGCATGGTGATCTCCATAGGGGCCTTGGGCCCTGGGCATCATTAGTCCTCCTCCTGGGCAAAGCCGAGAAGCTCCAGTAGGAATGGGCATGAGGATAAAGGTTGTGGATTAGGGACAGGGTCACTCTCTCTCTGGCAGGGAACAGTCAACCCCCAGTGTCCTGGCTGTTTGCAGTGAGAACACAGCCCAGGACAGGGCCTGAGGTTAGAACAGGCCCCGACCCCATGGCCTGGTTGATCACATTTGAAGCAGTTGCTGGGTAGCTTGCCGCTAGAAGCAACTGGCTTTGGAGTGTGTCATCCCTGGATAGCATTAGCCAGGAGCTGATATTTAGTCTGATCTCTTTTCTATCAATCATTGTTCTCCTCCTCCTCCCTATTGTTAAAAACCTTGAAAGTTGCATTGAGGAGGTCTTGTTTGATTTGGACCATGCCTGCAGGGGAGTTTGGGTCTATACGTGCTTATTCATGTAAAGCCTCAGAGAGGCAGGTTAGGAACTCCCTGGAATTTTCAGTACATCTCTGTGTGATTTCTCTAAGCTTGTCATAATTGACTGACTTATGAGTAGCCTTTTGGAGGCCATGAAGTATGTGTGCGCTCATGTTATCCCAGAGATCCTGGTCCCCATGACTGGCCTGGTAGTCCCAATTTTGTGAGGGATGGCAATGGCTCCCACAGGCCACCTATTATTTTGAGCATGTACCTCATCTTCCTGTTGTTGGACCATTATACAGACCTGCTCCTTGTCCTTGGCGGACAAAGTAGTAGAGAGAATCATAAAAATATCATGCCAGGTGAGATAATAAGATTGGGTGAGATACCTGAATTTCTTAAGATATCTGTCCAGGTCAGACTGGAAAGATCCCAGTCATTTTTTGACTTGGGAGAGATCAGAAAAAAAAAAGGGGGGATATGGACCTGGACAATTTCTTCCATCCCAGCCACTTCACAGAGGGGTATAAAGGATCTGGAGCTGAGGCTGGGCTGTCACCTGATGAAGAGGGAGAAGGAGCGGGTTGGGTGGCTGACGATGAGTGTCTCAAGACCATGTATGGGGAACAGAGAGAAAAGGTGAAGGGGCTGGTGGAGGATCTGGAGCATAAAGAGGTGGTCGGGAAGAAGAGTGGTCTGACGGATCAAAAGATTGATCCAAGTCTGGAATGGAAGGTCGGGCATGAGCTAGGAGAATTTGAGACATAAGACAGTTTTGACAGAGATAAGGACACCATCAGAGATAGAAGGCTTGAAGTTAAGGAATCTCTCTGGCTTTTGCTGCTTCAGTGACAAAAGTTGTCTAGGTCTCTGGGAGTATCCAAATCAAAAGTGCCAATTTCTGGCCACTGGGATCCATCGTCTAGTTTGTATTTNGGGGGTGAGGTGGACTCCCTAATAGGGGACTGAAGGAGAAGAAATTTGCGCCTTGCTGGGGTCACTGGACATCCCCTGGTGGCCAGGAAATTAAGGAGAGCCATAGAGTGGGTCTGTGAATCCTCATCGGAGGGGCTACAAAGGAGGAGGTCATCCACATATTGTATTAAAGTGCTAGACATTGGAAGAATTTCAGATAATTCTTGACTAAGGTCTGGCTGAAGAAGTGGTGGCTATCCTGAAATTCCTGAGGTAGTGCTGTCCAAGTGAGTTGTTAGTAATGATGCATATCAGGATCAGTCCAAGTGAAGGCAAACTGGTTTTGACAGGAAGAATGTAAGGGGATAGAAAAAAGGCATCACTGAGGTCAAGTACTGAGAAGAAATGGGTTGTTGTTGGGATTGTGGATAGAAGAGTATAGGGATTAGAAACGGTTGGGGCTATGGGTAAAATGGCCCTGAGGTCTTGAACTAAATGGTATGAGCCATTAGGCTTTATAACTGGAAGGATGGGTGTGTTAAAGGGTGAGTGGGTAG
>NW_007737027.1:33747-41179 GCF_000696425.1 Galeopterus variegatus
ACACCATCAGAGATAGAAGGCTTGAAGTTAAGGAATCTCTCTGGCTTTTGCTGCTTCAGTGACAAAAGTTGTCTAGGTCTCTGGGAGTATCCAAATCAAAAGTGCCATTTTCTGGCCACTGGGATCCATCGTCTAGTTTGTATTTAGGCCAAACCTGATTGCAGTAGAAAATGAGGCATTAGGGTTTAATGTCTCCCTGGATGCCAAGAGGTTGTAAATTGGCCAGGAGACAGCCTAAGGGTGTAGTGCATGGTGGTTTGGATCGTGAGGAACCCCTGTAGAGGGTGAGAATGGAAACAAGTAATCCTAGTAGAAGAAGGGTGACAACAAGGTCACCCTGTAGGCCAAGAGATTATAAATTGGCCAGGAGATAGCCCAGAGTCATAGAATGTGGAGGTTTGGATTGTGAAGATCCCATTTAGAGGGTGAGAAAGGAGGTGATCAGTCCCCATAGAAGGAGCATAACACCAAAGAGTGTCCTCATTGATGTGCACCTTCTTTTCAAGAGAGGAGCCACTGACCAGCTAGAGGAGCATCCTCCAATATCTGGAGGGCATGACAGGAGTTCCCTTGGCCAGGAACCTGGTCTTTGGGAAGTAGACAGTAGTCATAGAAAGTAGTCAGGGGAACCCATAGAAGTGGGACAGACCCAATGACTCACCCTGCATTGAGGCCGATGTTGGATGGGTTGGTCTTGAAGCTGCAAGAGGAGAGAGTCCCAGAGGTACCCAGTTCAGCAGGTCCGGGAAGGGCAGCCAGGGGGCCAATCAACCCGAGAGGGGATTGTCCAAAGGTCCCAGCCTGGACCCTTTCTGGGTTTCAGCACCAAAATGAAAGAAAGTGAGTCAAAACACTGGGTACCAATCAAGCTTTATTAAAGGAAAAGAATCTGCTGGGCTGCACTCAAAATGGAGAGCTGCAGCCAGGGCTGCCCTCAAAGTCAAAAGCAGCCACCAGTGTCAGGGTGGGGGGGGCTTATATAGGCTGTAAGGAATGCTGATGTAATCAGGGAGGGGTTTGTTGCTGGTGATGAAGATAAGGCTGGCTGCTGCAATCAGGTGGAAGGTTGCACCCATGCAGAAGTAGAGGAGTTTCTATTTCTCAGAAACCATGAGGTTTCTCATAAGGGAAAAGCTGGTGGCCATTTTGTGCTCATTGAGTATAAAATGGTGCTGGTCATGTCCAAGATCCATCAGATACCTAATTCATAATAAGCCTATAAACATATGTAACGTGTTTTCCTTTATTTATTTATTTTTTTTTTTTTGTAAAGTGTTTTCCTGAGTTTTGTGAGCTACTGTAGTAAAATGTAGAATTTAAGGGGGAAATCATAGGAACTCCTGAATTTGTAGCAGGGCCAGGTGGAAGTGTGGGCAGTCTAGGTACCCCGTGTGTGGCTGATACCTGAAGTGTGAGCAGTCTTGTAGGACTAAACCCTTAATGTTGGAATTGAATTGATTTGTTGGACACCCAGTTGGTGTCAGAAGACTTATGAATCTCACAGGTTATCTATTAATTAGGAGTATAACAAAACAGACCCAGTAACTCAAGAACTATAAAAAAGTAGTAGGGATGGTAACACTAATTATCATGAATATTAGAAATACGAAAATGGATGAGTCTCATCACATTAATGAACATAAATGGAAAAAAATATTTATCCTCCAAAAAGTACAAAATATCACCTCTAAGTACGTAAAACTAATGCCATAATAAAAAATAAATAAATGTGTTTAAAAATGCTTTGAAATCATCTTACAACACTCCAGAGGTATTTCATTGTGAGGCAAATCCATCTTGAATCACAGCCAAGTCCTGTTATTCCAAAGGACCTTGTTGTAAATCTTATAAGGCTGCCCAAATATAAGGACTGCGAGGACATAGTTATAACAAGATGCGAGGATATCTTTTTGCGTGATGATCTAGGAGGCAAATATTAATGTTCAGAAACTACGGAAAACCTGCAAAATGACAAACCTTTATAATGTGTCAATATTATCTTGAAGGATGTGGGGATGGGGGACTCTTGAAAAAGTAGTGAATAAGGAAGACATGGTGGGAAATTAAAATAAATGAAAAGTATAGGTATTTACCAATATTTAGCTTACCTTGAATTTAAAATGTAGTAAACTACTTTGCAAGGAGAGTGGCTGTTTATTTGTTGTATATCTACAGTTGTCAAGTCTTTATTTCTTATATGTGTATGTTATTACATGTAAAGATATTGAATTGACTGCAGCCATACAGGTTAAATAGCCAATATTAAAGTGGGTCTCAGCTCTTGGGCTTCCAGTCTTTCTACTACACTATTCAAAATTCTTTGTTCCATTTCCTAAACCAGTTTGGAATGTGATACCACATCTATTCCCTCCCCCCAATCAATCAGGCTGGTTCCAATGTCAGTCTTCTCATGGAAAATGTCACACAGGCATTTTAAACAGGTTTGGAAATGATAGCAATTTCCGAAGACTGCTCAGACCCATAAATTAACATGAAGCTATATTCTGCCACAGACCTTGAAGTGCTAATGCAGAGATATGTTCATAAGAAAAGACATTGGTGTCAGAGTTGGTATAGCACAAAAAAAGCAAAACTTAAGATAGAAAGTAAATTTGAAAAAATAGTCAATCATTGGGTTACTTTTTATTTAGGCTTATCAATATCTTACTCTCTGTTAGCAAGAGATTTTAAAAGAAGAAACTGCAACCAAATAGTCCATTTATAGCTTCTGACAAGGCAATCGTCCCATTTCTTTGTCTATTTTCATTTTCTGAGAAAATGATTACACAGTTTGGAGGAAAATCAGCACATCTCTTTTCTTTTCCTTGAGCCAAAAGTCTACAGAAAACCTGGGTCTTTTTCCTTAACATCTATCTTTATTTCAGTGTTAAGCTTGAGTATATAAATTTTATTTCAATAAAGCTATTTTTAAAAAGTCTGGATATTAGGACTGGCCAGAACCTCCAACATCCATTTCCAAAAGAAACCAAAAGCACCAATATCTGGAGCTGATTTATCCCTGCTACTTTTATAATTCACTGACTTTTCCTACAAAACATAAGTGCCCCAATCTAATAATCATTCCTCACAAATTGGTGTGAAAGTACCAAAGAAACAAAATGTCTTCTCTCACCTCAAATTGCCTCTCGACATCTTAATTTTGTCCTGCTTCTGATGGATTTTACTGTGTGTGTGTGTGTGTGTGTGTGTGTGTGTGTGTGTGTGTGTGTGTGTTCATTAAACAGTTTGCATGGCTTTTTTCTAGGAGATTATAAGGTAGTATAAAAAAGGCCTTATAATTCCTATATTTACAAATCACAACAAAGACAGACTTTATAACTACATTAGTTTTGGTGCATTTTACTTGGAGATACTCCTACAGCAGAGCACCTTGGTTTAAGGATAAATTCCAGAGATCAGATGCTGGCCTTTAAATCCTGGCTGATAAATACTAGCTCTGTGTCCTTGGACACATTTTTTAACATCTCTGTGCTTTAATGTTCTTATCTGTAAAACCAGTACAATAATATTGTCCATTCATAGAAGTATTTTGAGAATAAAATAACACAAATCCTTATGGTAAGTACTTAATGTGTATTTATTATTATGAACTCGAATCTCAACTTTGTATATGACAGTTTGTATATGGGTTATGTGGGCAAATTTTGCAAAAACTTATATTGTAAAGAAATTTTCATTTTTTTCTCATGCATCTGTGTACCAAGCTATCCTTTAGAATGTTATTTTAACTAAAAGAGCTTGTGGAAAAATAGCATATCATTTGATAATCAGTGTGAAAAGAAATGCTTATCTATGGTGGAATATAGCCTAAGGGCCTCCTCTGTTTGTTTGTAGCCTTTCTCACAAAGTTGTACAAGCACAGAGTGACCGTTTCTTGATCCCTGTCAAGAGCCATGTCTGATGTCTGCATTTGCATGCTTCATCTAAACTTATCTTAAACCTCACAACAAACTTGAAAGGCAGGAATGATTATTCCACTTAACATATGAAGAAACTGAGACCCAGAAATGTTAATCGATTTTCCTCAGGCAATATAATTAATCATTGTCAAAGTTAGAATTTGAATCAGGGTTCTGATTCCGGATCCTGTTCTTTCTTTGGCAGTTTAAAACTTTCATAGAGAAATATTTTTAAGCTTCTAAATATATTTATTTGATTGAAAATGCACAGACAAAAGGAATAATGTCTTGAACTCTTTAAAAGTTTGGATGGTATCATTTTCCAGATGAAGAAAATGACAGCAGCCTTAGGCAGGCATGCTTCCAGCACCTGTCTCTCCTTAAAAAGCAATGTAATCCAACTTGAGAGGAGAGGGGCAAGAAAGATAAGACCAAAAGTCTTAGAAAGTGACAACCCAAGAGATAACTTGGCGGGAAGAGTCTATGAGGATTTTAAGACTATACCAGTATATGGAATGGGAAAAATGCATAAACTTGGTATGGGAAGAAGTTCACAATAATAAGCAATAGAGGTCAATTAAAACAGCAGATGAAGCCAGAAGCACTGTCAATGGCTTGGGCTGTGCATAGTTGGGAAAATGAAAATGAACTATAGCTCAAGGAATGTTTTCAATTGGAAATTTTATATAACTTGTTGCATGAGGTAGCTACAGAAAAAAATCAACTATTTTATGATCATCTATGCTTTACTAACAAAGAAAAAACAAATCTATTTATCAAATAGACTAGTGGTTTGCAAACTTAAGTGCACATCAGAATCATCTGCAGTACTTGTTAAAAGGGACAGTTGAGGGTTACCTCCAGATTTTCAGATTTATGAGGTGTTGGGGGAACCTGAGATTTTGCACTTTTTTAACTTGTTTCCAGGTGATGCTAATAATACTGTTCTCAAGGAGAATGCTTTCAAAACCACTGAAGCAAGTTTTGTTGCTTATTAATTTACCTTTAAAATCTATGACTGATCTAATCTGCAGGCCATGACTATGATAGGATCAGTAAGACCTAGCCTGTGGGTGGATATGGGAGATTCTATGATATAAACTTCAAGCTATTTGGCCTTTGGTTATGAAAAATGTAGATCTTATACAGCAANAGAAAATGACAGCAGCCTTAGGCAGGCATGCTTCCAGCACCTGTCTCTCCTTAAAAAGCAACGTAATCCAACTTGAGAGGAGAGGGGCAAGAAAGATAAGACCAAAAGTCTTAGAAACTGACAACCCAAGAGATAACTTGGTGGGAAGAGTCTATGAGGATTTTAAGACTATACCAGTATATGGAAAGGGAAAAATGCATAAACTTGGTATGGGAAGAAGTTCACAATAATAAGCAATAGAGGTCAATTAAAACAGCAGATGAAGCCAGAAGCACTGTCAATGGCTTGGGCTGTGCGTAGTAAGGAAAACAAAAATGAACTATAGCTCAAGGAATGTTTTCGATTGGAAATTTTATATAACTTGTTGCGTGAGGTATCTACAGAAAAAAAATCAACTATTTTATGATCACCTAAATAGACATCTATGCTTTATTACAAAGAAAAAACAAATCTATTTATCAAATAGACTAGTGGTTTGCAAACTTAAGTGCACATCAGAATCATCTGCAGTACTTGTTAAAAGGGACAGTTGAGGGTCAGAATCATCTGCAGTACTTGTTAAAAGGGACAGTTGAGGGTTACCCCCAGATTTTCAGATTTATGAGGTGTTGGGGGAACCTGAGATTTTGCACTTTTTTAACTTGTTTCCAGGTGATGCTAATAATACTGTTCTCAAGGAGAATGCTTTCAAAACCACTGAAGCAAGTTTTGTTGCTTATTAATTTACCTTTAAAATCTATGACTGATCTAATCTGCAGGCCATGACTATGATAGGATCAGTAAGACCTAGCCTGTGGGTGGATATGGGAGATTCTATGATATAAACTTCAAGCTATTTGGCCTTTGGTTATGAAAAATGTAGATCTTATACAGCAAACCTTTAACTAAGAACTTCATAACTACCTTGTCAATCATTCAAGTCTTTACCATCAAGACAAAATTAATACACATCAAGTTTCTCTTACAAATTTGATATAGAAAATTCGGACATTTTTTGAGATAAGTCTAAAACTGATTCACACACACACGCTCTTTTTAATTATTTTAAAAAATTAGTTATAGTAAGGACCACTTATATACATACACTTAGTGTGTACACACATTTAGTATGAGTACACACATTGGTTTCATATCACATAGTACCATAAACCATTCCAGTCCAAAAAAATCTATCTGCACATTGCACAACTGAGAATGTGAAAAGAATAGAAATAGGACTTATACCCAAATTTTTTCTTTCAATGCAATAAAAACTAACATTGGAAAATATCATTTTGAAAAAGAAATTTAAAAGCTTTCAATTTCTGGGAAGAAAAGGAAAAATATATATATTGCCTGACTCAAAGATATTTTAAATGGTGGTGTAGTTTTTTTTTTTTTTTTTTAATCTTTCAGATGGAAAGTGTACCCAGTTATAGAAAAGATGATAAAAAGTGGAGAATTTACCTTTAATCTAATGCAGAAACATCTTATTTTAGTTATTCGGTTCTTTCAAATGAGAGATGATGATCTTTGAGGAACTGAAAAAGAGATTTCTTTCATTTATGTAGAACAGCAACAACAAAAATCCTAATAGCTCCAATCATTTTTGTCTTTAATAATTTATCAATGTGACTTTAAAAAAGAAATGGAAGCACTCATGATTGTAAATGAGATTTTAAAATACTTTAATGCAAAGTTTGTTAAATGTTTAATTTGTTTAAAAACTTTTTAAAAAATTTTAAAGCTGTATTTTGAATATGTTTTCTGCCAAACAACATTATACAATCCCTCTGAGTGCAATGAGGTATGGTATTGACTAGACTAGGAGACAGGAGTCCTGTACCATGTCCAGGTTCTGAGTCACTTGGAGACTTTTGTAAGGACATATTCCTCTTTATTTTCTCATTTTGTTATATTTTAACTAAAGCTGACATAAAAGATTAAAATTTTTAATAGTACTTACAGAGCTAATGAGAAAAAGTACAAATCACACAAATATCAGCTATCATTATTTAAGAGTATACTAATTAATAGCATTTCTATCTAAATTACAAAAGTAGTGTATTTTGTGTCCATTTATGCTATATCTGTTAGGTATTTTTATATCCTTATTGAGATGTCCTTGTGTGAAATGTTTTATAAATCCAAATGGTCAACTTATGCACATTATTTACATATTTCGAGCCAACAGACACCATAAATTAAATCATTTTTGATATCATGTACATTAAATCACTTGACATAGATCATCAATATAAATGTTAACACTAAAATTAAATGGTCTGGAAAAAGAATAATAAATAAATTCTTGTGACTTGGTGTTGGGCCCATTTTTAGGAGCAAACATTATCTGTGAGCCACATGGTGCCTATGGGTG
>NW_007737027.1:42584-43485 GCF_000696425.1 Galeopterus variegatus
AAGTGTGCATAATGCTGACTGCAATGGGGCACAAAGAATTTTATGAAGAGAAGTAAATGTTTTAATTCTTGATTGTAGTAATGGTTACATAGGTATATCATTCTTCGAACCTCACTATTCTGTACAATTCATATAGGCATTGTTTTTGACTTAAAATTTTAGGAAATAAAAATCAATGTAATTTACCACATGTATAGATTAACAGAAAAAAATGAAAACATATGAGCATTTTATGGATACAAAAAAATAATTTGATAAAATTCACCACCAATTCACAATACAAATTGACAGGAAACTAGAGATATAAGAGCATCCACAAAAAACAAGCAAACAAAAACTCTACATATGTCATCATACATAATGGTGAAATACTGAATACTTTCCCCATCAGATTGGGAGAAAGGTAAGAATGCTTACTAGCATTGCATTTTTTCCAACATCTTATTGGGTATACAATTCACCAGGCAATTTAGCAAGTGGAAAAAAGGCATATAGATTTGAAAGGGGAATAAAACAGACTTTGTCTATGGGCAACATTATTGTTAGTGAAGAAAATACTAATAGTTCTCTATCATAGCTGCTATAAATAATAAGTTAAAATGAAAGGTTGGAGCATATATGTTTAATATACAAGTAACAATTGTATCACTTGAACCTCTGAAATGATGGGGTAGACATAATTTTTTCTATCCTTTTTGTTAAATACAGTCAAAACCATTGAAATACTATATGTAAATCACATAAGGACATACTGAAAGATGGAAAAAAAAAAGGCAGACTGGCTAGGGACCTTGGAACCCAAAAATGACCCAGTAGTGAACTTCATTGGTTTTCTTTTTCATTCATGTACCCAAGAATTCTAGCTGAAGAAGTTGTCAGCCCAGAAATGCCAAACATCAGT
>NW_007737027.1:44169-47174 GCF_000696425.1 Galeopterus variegatus
CAGACAGAAACTTTGTCAATAACCACTTGACTACAGACAAACAAAACAGAAAAAAGAAATAAAACTATGGTCCCTTTCTCTTTCACACCAGAAAAATTCTGCAGGTTAGTCTAAACATCCACAATTGCCAGGCTATAAGGAGGAACCCAACTCCCCTGCACTGGGATTGTTTTAGAGAAGACTGAGTATGGAGTCTGGACTTTTATTCCTGTCTGGTGATAATGAGTCATCTCTCCCCTGCCTTGTGTCAGTGAGAAACATGTGAGGAGCAGCAGTAACAAGGTACTTTCACTCCTCCTACAAAAGCAATTATCAGTAAGGCCTAGTGGACAGGCAGAACTTTCATCTCAGCCTAGTGAGGAACTTCCCCCTCAAGTATCAACTGAAGCTAATTGGGGAACCTGGACTTCTACCTCCACCTGGCAGTAAAAAGATGCACCCTTTGCTTTCTCCCACTGGAGCAATATCAAAGGAATTCAGCTAAAAGAGAAGGTTTTTAAAAAAACCACGTATACAAATAACTTGAAGGATCTCAAACTGAATGAAAAAAGACAATCAAAAGATGCCAACACCAAGATGACAGAGGTGTCAGAATTGTTTGACAAAGATTTTAAAGTATCTGTCATAATGAAATAATTAAATGAGCAATTGCAAAACACTTGAAACACATTTAAAAATAGAATTTCAGCCAAAAAAAGTATATAATTTTTATATATGTATAACATATATATAAAGAACAAATTAAAATTTCAGAACTAGAAAATACAACTGAAATATAAAATTCAATGGATAGGGTCAACAGCAGAATAAAAAAGAGAGGAAATGATCAATAAATTAAAAAAATAGAACAAAAGGCATTATCCAACCAAAACAACAGAATAAACTGAAAAAAATAAAGAGAGTCTCAGGAACCTTTAAGATTATAACAAGAGATCTATTATTTGTGTCATTGGAGTCTAGGAGAGAGATAACTAAGAAAGGGTTTAAAAAGTATTTAGAGAAATAATATATGAAAACTAAGAAACAATAACTGCAAATTTTCCAAATTTGGTAAAAGACACAAACCTAGAATTCAAGAAGCTGAGTGAACTCCAAACATGATAAACCCAAAGAAATCCACACCAAGACAGATAATGCTCACTCTTGTGAAAACTAATGACAATGATAAAACACTTGATAGTAGCAAAATAGAAATAGCACCTTAACCATACAGGAAAAGCAATTTGAATGACGGTAAATTTCTCTTTGCAAACCATGTAGATGAGAAGGACATGACTCAGCAGAACTTTTTTTTGTATGCTGAAAGAGAATAATTATCAAATAAGAGTTTTATATCTAATAAATAAACATCCTTTAGGAATGAAGTGAAAATTCAGACACTCTCAGATAAATAAAAACTAAGAGAATTTATTGCATTCAGACCTACCCTAGAAGAATGACTTAAGGGAGTTCTATAAAGAGAAATAAAATAATAAAAAAGGAATCTTAGAACATCAGAATAAAAGAAAAAAATATGGTATTCAAAAATGTGGAGAAATAAAATAAATTTATTTTTTTCTGGAATTTTCTAAATCATATTTAGCACAAATTACAAAACTGCTCGATATGGCTGTAAATGTATGTAGAGAAGATATTTTAGAGAATTAAAATTTAAATGGTGGTGGATAAAAAGAGGTGAGGTTATTACACCTCACTTCAACTGGTAAAATGATAACATCAGTAGACTGTAATAAGTACTGTATATAGAATGTAATATCTACAGCAACCACTAAAAAATCTATATAAAAAGATACACTCCAACTTTTTATTTATAAATAAATCAGAATAGAATTTTTTAAGATGTCCAAGTAAACCTTAGAAAATAAGTGAAAAAGAAACAGAGAAATGAAAGCAGAGAATAACAACAAAAGAGGCAGACATGAGCCTAACATCAATAATTATATTAAATATAAATGGTAAATGAACCAATTAAAAGGCAGAGATTGGCAGAATGGATTAAAAAGCATCACTCAACTATATGCTATCTTCAAGAAACACTTCAAATATTATGATATAAGCAGTTTGGAATTAAAAGGATGGGAAAAGGCATATTATATAAACATTAATCAACTGAAAACAGGAATGGCTCTATTAATACCAGTTAAAGTAAACTTCAGAGTAAAGAAATTAGCAGTGACAAAGAGAAACATTGTATAATGATGAAATGGTTAGTCCATCAAGACATAGCAATCTAAATGCATGTATAACAAGCATCTAAACCATAAAATATTTGAAGCAAAGTTTATAGAACTGAGAGAAATACTTATAAACATATGTTTATAGTTGGAGATCTAAATACCTCTCTTTCTCAACAAGTGATAGTGCAACTAAACAAAAATTAGGTAGAATATTGAAGAACTCACTGACTCCACCAACCAACAAAATGTGATTGACACTTACCAAATACCCCAGGCTATAACAAAATAAACATCCTTTTTAAGTGCCCACCACTCTATAACAAGAAAGAACACATACTGGGATATAAAACAAAACTTAAGATATTTAAAAGTATTGAAATTATACAAAGTGTATTCTCTAACCATGATTAAATTAAACTAGAAATCAATAACAGAAAGATAACATGAAAATACATAAACTAGCATCATGCGGGATCATTGTTATCATGGAAATGTTCTGTACCTAGACCGTATCAATGCCAATATCCTGTTATAATATTGTACTACAGTTTTCAAGTTGTGGCTATTAGGGTAACTGATAAAGTATACTAAGGATCTCTTCATATTATTTCTTGCAACTGCAATGGATCTACAATTATTACAAAATAAAAGTTTAATTTTAAAAAATTGTGTATTTATATACTAGCAATCAAATGGAATATAAAATTTAAAAATCTATAACATTAAATGTGAAATACTTAAAGATAAAGTATCTATTTTATTGATATTTTATCTTTAAGTATTTCATATTTAATAAATAAAATATCTTATCAATAAAATGGATATCAT
>NW_007737027.1:47739-50756 GCF_000696425.1 Galeopterus variegatus
ATAACATTAAATGTGAAATACTTAAAGATAAAGTATCTATTTTATTGATATTTTATCTTTAAGTATTTCATATTTAATAAATAAAATATCTTATCAATAAAATGGATATCATAAAGTAACAAAACATTGCTGAATACATTTTTAAAATATTTAAATAAATATATAATTAAATTTACAAGGAAATTAAAACAACCTAGAGGGCTTTAACAATTTTTTACAGCAAAATTTAAGCATACCCATTACTTGATTATAAGACTTATTACAGAGTAACATTAGTCATGATCATTTGGATTGGCATATAATAGATAAATTAATCAAATAGAATTGATAATCCAAAAATAGATCCACACACATATCACCAATTAAATTTTAATAAAGTCCCCGATTCAAGTAAATGAGAAAAAATTCTTTTTAACAAATTTTGCTGGAGCAATTGTATAAAAAGGTAAAAACAAAGATGGTGCCTAATCTATTTTTCTCATAAGGCAAAAATTTAATTTGAGATGTAAATTTAAAAGCAAAATTTATAGTTTCCAAAAGCAACCATATGAGATTATCTTCAGTATCTTAAATTGGCAAAGAATCTTGGTCAAAGACACAGGTTAACTAACAGTAAATAACATTGATATATTTGACTTTATTAAAATTAGAACTTGTGCTATTATAACAAATCATTGGAAAACTGAAAATACAGAGACAAAAAATTCGTATGACACATATCTGACAAAAGAATTGTATTCAACTATAGGCGTGAGTAGAAAACTATATATAACTGAATGTAATATCACAATATATAATTTTGTGTGTGGCGGGGGAGGTGGGTTGGAGTTCCTTATGACCACAATAAGATTGAATCATTTATTGGGAGGACTCAAAACATTCAGGAAAAAAATGTTACATTCACAGTTAATGTTTATTGTACTGAGTGGATAAGATAAATATCAACAAAGAGTAAAAGCTCACAGGGTGAGGTCCAGGAGAAACCAGGTACAAGGTTCCAGGTTGCTATGATCTGAAAGTTTGTGTTCCCCCCAATCTAAGTATTGAAATCTAACCCCCAAGATGACAGTAATAAGATGTGGGGCCTTTGGAAGCTGGTCAGGGAATGTGGGATCTGCACTCATGAATGGGATTTGTGTCCTAATAAAAGAGTCATAAGGGAGCCTGTTGAATGGGATTTGTGTCCTAATAAAAGAGGCATAAGGGAGCCTTCCATAATATGAGTACACATAGAAGCTACCATCTGTGAGGAATAGACCACACCAGACACCAAGTCTGCTGATGCCTGGCTCTTAGACTTTCTAGCCTCCAGAACTGTGAGCAATACATTTATGTTGTTTTATAAATTAACCAGTCTCAGGTATTTTGAGACTAAGACAGGGGTGTCCCCTCACAGTGGAGTCATACAGGGATGCATTTAATTCTTCCACCAACAATGTGTGACAACACACATGTGTTGCCTGCAAGCCAAGCTCATTCAAGCCTTGGTGCACAGGGTTTTTATCAGGGGTTAACCACTTAGGCATGAAGCACCCGTGTGTACCACTTCCCATACGTGGACTTCAGACAGTTCCACCCAACACACACACACACACACCCCTAAAAAGAAAAACAATCGTTTACTATAAATAACATTATTTACATAACCTTATCTGATCAAATGCATATAGCATGGCTCAGTCCTCAAGCATACAAAACAGACTATTTACTGTAAATATAGCACTGCACAAGGCCTTGGGTATAAAACACTCTTATCAGGCAGATTGCTATACAGGCTTAGAGATTATCTCCTAGCAGCTGGCCAAGGGCCAATCCCAAAGACAGGTCTTCTTTGAAATGTGCAGAATTTGAGCAGCTCCAATCTAACCCTAACACTCATGAATGGGATTAATGACCTTATAAAAGAGGTCCAAGGGAACTTGTTTGCCCCTTCCACCATGTGAGGACTACAAAAGTACCACCTTTGAAGAAGCACATCCTCACAAGACACTAAATGTGCTGGCACCTTGATCCTGGACTTCCCAGCCTTCAGAACTGTGAGAAATAAATATCCGCTGTTTATAAGACACTCAGTATGTTATATTATTGTTAGAGCAGCCCAAATAAAGTAAGATGACAGTTCTTAAAAACAAACAAAAATCACAAAGGAACCAGAACCACATTTTTTAAAAAACTTATTCACAGTGAACTTATAGTCTACAAATTAAAAATAACATTATAACATTTTAATATTAAAATTATACAGTACTAATAGAGATTGGGAGGAATGGAGCAGAAATTTCATGTTAAAGACCCAAATTTGCATAGCAACTTAATACAGTAAATGGCAATATTTCTTTCCCTTGGGCAAAAGATGTTGCATTAAATTTGGTTTGGGAAATATCTAGTTAAGCGTAACAGGTCTACCAAATGAGTTTATCTCTGTCTCATTTCTCTAAACTCCAGTATAATTGCATTAAACAAAATTTAAAACATTAACAACAACAACAAAATTGCTGATAAAATGTTACAATAATTTGTTTACAATAATTTGAAAATTAAAAATTGATGGAATCCTTCTCGCTGACTCAGCCAAGAATAAATAGTTCCATATAAGTGCTTGCAAAGAAGATGCAAATAAGCAAAAAGTTGATTTAGGTATTAAATACTCTAAAAGATGAGGAATTGTAGGACCCTTTACTGCTGATCATATGGTTAAAGTGTGAAAATAAAAATAAGGTGGCTATCTGAAAACAAATCAGGAGTATTTAAACTCTGCAGTTCAACTCTATCCACAGAGCCAATTAATTACGTTTTCATTACCTATATGAGAAACGAGAGTTTTACTGTATGGATTAATTTGGGAAGAAAGGTTCAAGTTTTCAGTATGTCAGCTATTCAGGAATGATGAGGTGGGAAATTATTTTGATAACCAAGTACATTCAATGAAAACGTAAATATTCAACTGTAATGACCCAAGCTTCCTTCCACTACTCAATTTTCAGGACCCTTACAACCAGTCTTACACTTATCAGGTA
>NW_007737027.1:51036-52702 GCF_000696425.1 Galeopterus variegatus
AAGCTTCCTTCCACTACTCAATTTTCAGGACCCTTACAACCAGTCTTACACTTATCAGGTAGGATATATAAAGATTTCTATCTGAAAGAACAGAATGCTTCAGAACCAAGAACTACTAACACTGACACCTGGGGATCCTCACCAATGAAGATATGCAGCCTATCGATGTAACAGCATTCAGCTCCTAAAATTAAATGGATAGCAAATGAGCCCCCAACATTTGGAGAAGCTTCTGCTAAAGAAAAAGCAAATAAATAAATAAACTACATTTTTTTTTTTTTAAAGAGGCAATACAGGAAGATAAATAAAACCTTCAATGTATTAGTGTTAATTTTTTCAGGGAAACAAGGGATGTTGGAACTAAGAAACAAGAACAAAATGATTTAAAATAGAATGAGAAAAATAAAAAAGCTTCAAACATATAAAACAAGGTCACATGAAAATTTTCATTAAATTTTAGAAATAATGAACAAGGCAATCTTGTAGAAAATAGAGGGAGAACAAACAATAGTTTTAACCATATGAAAGAAAATATAAAATTAAAGATTTAATTCAGGAGGTGCAATTTACAGCTCAAGGGAGTGCTAAAAGAGAGGCACAGAGTATGAAATGGAGAAGAACATTAAAGAAGCAATATAAGAACATTTCCCAGAACTGAAAGTGTCCCTCAGAATCAACAACTACAAAGAGACCAGTATCAAAACCTATCATCATCATCGCAGAATTTCACAGCACCGGACAAAAGCTTCCAGACAGTAAAAACTGTTCAGCCATTAGTTTTAGCAGTACTGGTAAAATATAGATGACTGTAAAGATATACACATACATTTCTAAAGCAAAACTATTTTCTGTCTAGACATCAGCGTTCAGGAAAAACACCAGTTTGTGGGTAGAACTAAAAGCGTTTGCGCTCATATGCTTTCAATAAATATGTGCACCGTTTGTAAAGAAACAACATGTTATTTACCAAAATGACAGAACCAATAAAAACCAAAAAGTATGAACACGCGAACAGAAAAAAAGAAAAGTACAAAAATAAGGAGCAGTCACCAAAATCCTGAGATTTTTTAGGATTACTATGCAGAAGAAATGATGAGCAGAGTGATCATGAGAAAAAATTCAGCTAAACCTCCAATAAAATTAAAGAAGAATAGCTCTTATAGTTGTTGTGTAGAGGGTGGAAACAGTACTAAATATATTTTAAAAATAAGCAAACCAGAAGTATGGCAATTCTTGACCAAAATAAAATAATTTATTTTATTTCTTATAATTTATATAAGAAAAATTCACCAGTGGACATTAGTAGAAACATAAATATGTAGAACCAGAATATTCTTATCAAAAATTGTGCTGTATCTATAATATAAGCAATTGGGGAGTAAGATTGAGGTGGAGATTAATGATGCTAAATACTAATCTTAATAAAGAGAAGGCAATAGAGAATAATTAAATTGGATTAACAAAGAATTGGTGGTATAATTATAATATTTAGAAACACATGGTGAAATATCAGAAGAAACACTAACTTAAACCAAAATAATGACTTTAGAAGTGCTGCCAGAAGTTAAAAAGACTGGAACAGGGACTTCTGCTTTGGGGCTGGAATTTTTTTTTTTTACAGGAAAATTATTTTTATTTCAAATGTTATACTTATGTTAATCATAAT
>NW_007737027.1:53287-57604 GCF_000696425.1 Galeopterus variegatus
TTTTTTTTTTTTACAGGAAAATTATTTTTATTTCAAATGTTATACTTATGTTAATCATAATTGCTATCTTCTATAAGAAATTATGGACTTATTATGGATTTATTCTAGTTCACTCTCTCTTTTTTTAATATAGTTTATTGTACATATCTGTGAGGTACAGGGTTGAATATCTTTACCATGTTCAATATGATGCTCAAATCAGGATAATAGGTATATTCAACATTATACAATGTAATCATTTTTCATGGCCTTTTAGCAATTCCTCCCTTACGCCTCCTTCCCCTCCCCTTTTCTCACATCTGGTAATCTCAGTTCTGTTCTCTCCTTTTGAAAGTTCAGCACATTATTGTGATTGCTGTATCCAAAATTTTTTTTTAATTTGTGTGTATATTTTTTAGCTTCCACTTATGAGTGAAGACACACAGTATTTCTCCTTCTGCGCCTGGCTTAATTCATTTAACATGATTTTCTCTAAGTTTATTCACATCACTGTGAATGGTAGTATTTCATTCTTTTTTATGGCAGACTAATATTCCATGGCATATATATATATACACTTTCCTTATCTGTCTGGTGATGGACATTTCAGTTGGTTAAAACTGTAGGCTACTCTAATTAGAGCCACAATAAACATGGGGGTGCAGGTACCCCTCCAACATGATGATTTCCATTCCTTTGGGTATATACCCAGTAGTGGAATTGATGGATTGTATGCAGTTTTATCTGTACTTGTTTGAGGAGACTCTATACCATTTTCAATAATGGCTACACCAATTTATAGTCCCACCAATAGTGTAGAAGAGTTCCCCTCTCTCCACATCCTTGCCAGCATTTTGTTTTGTTTTGTTTTGTTTTGTTTTGTTTTGTTTTTTGTTACTGGTAAGGGGATTGTAACCCTTGGCTTGGTGTCGCTGGCCATTCCTATATAGGATCCGAACCCGCCACCTCGGCGCTCCCAGCGCCGCACTCTCCCGAGTGAGCCACAGGGTCGGCCCCAGCATTTGTCATTCTCTGTCTTTTTGACACTGGCCAGTCTAACTGGGGTAAGATGACATCTTATTGTGGTTTTGATCTGTATTTCCCTGATGTTGTAATATGTTGAACATTTTTTTACGTGTCTATTGGCCATTCATATATCTTCTTTTGAGAAGTGCCTATTCAGCTTCTTTTCCAATTTATTAATCAGGTTACTTGTTTTTTTACTGTTAAGTTGTTTGGGTTCCTTGTATATTCTGTATATTAATTCCTTGTCAGAGGAACAGTTTGCAAATATTTTCTCTCATTCTGTAGGCGGTCTTTTTGCTCTGTTAATTGTTTCTTTTGCCATGCAGAGACTTTGTAGTTTGATATAATCCCACTGTTTTTTGTTGTTGTTGTTGCTGCCTGTGCTCTTGTGGTCAGATTCATAAATTATTTGCCCATTCCTACTTCCTCGGGTCTTTCCCCTATGTTTTCATGTAGGAGTTACATAGCTTCAGGTGTTATATTTAAGTGTTTAATTCATTTTGAGTTGATTTTGGTATATGATCAGAGGTATGGGTCTAGTTCCATTCTTCTACATATAGATGTCCAGTTTTCTCACACCATTTATCGAAGAGGCAATCTTTTCCCCAATGTATGTTCTTGGTGCCTTTATTGAAGATCACTTGCCTGTAAGTACGTGAGTTGATTTCTGGATTCTCCACCCTGTTCCATTGGTCCAAGTGTCTGTATTGATGCTGATACAATGCTGTTTTGGTTACCATAGTTTTGTGAATTAAACAACATGCTCCTGAGTGACTTACATGTTCAAGAAGAATTAAACAGGAAATCAAAAAATTTCTCAAAANACTTGTTTGAGGAGACTCTATACCATTTTCAATAATGGCTACACCAATTTATAGTCCCACCGATAGTGTAGAAGAGTTCCCCTCTCTCCACATCCTTGCCAGCATTTTGTTTTGTTTTGTTTTGTTTTGTTTTTTGTGACTGGTAAGGGGTTTGTAACCCTTGGCTTGGTGTCGCTGGCCATTCCTATATAGGATCCGAACCCGCCACCTAGGCGCTCCCAGCGCCACACTCTCCCGAGTGAGCCACAGGGTCGGCCCCAGCATTTGTCATTCTCTGTCTTTTTTGACACTGGCCAGTCTAACTGGGGTAAGATGATATCTTATTGTGGTTTTGATCTGTATTTCCCTGATGCTGTAATATGTTGAACATTTTTTCACATGTCTATTGTCCATTCACATATCTTCCTTTGAGAAGTGCCTATTCAGCTCCTTTTCCAATTTATTAATCAGGTTACTTGTTTTTGTACTGTTAAGTTGTTTGAGTTCCTTGTATATTCTGTATATTAATTCCTTGTCAGAGGAACAGTTTGCAAATATTTTCTCTCATTCTGTAAGCAGTCTTTTTGCTCTGTTAATTGTTTCTTTTGCCATGCAGAGACTTTGTAGTTTGATATAATCCCAATGTTTTTTGTTGTTGTTGTTGCTGCCTGTGCTCTTGTGGTCAGATTCATAAATTATTTGCCCATTCCTACTTCCTCAGGTGTTTCCCCTATGTTTTCATGTAGGAGTTACATAGCTTCAGGTGTTATATTTAATTGTTTAATTCATTTTGAGTTGATTTTGGTATATGATCAGAGGTATGGGTCTAGTTCCATTCTTCTACATATAGATGTCCAGTTTTCTCACACCATTTATTGAAGAGGCAATCTTTTCCCCAATGTATGTTCTTGGTGCCTTTATTGAAGATCACTTGCCTGTAAGTACGTGAGTTGATTTCCGTATTCTCCACCCTGTTCCATTGGTCCAAGTGTCTGTATTCATGCTGGTACAATGCTGTTTTGGTTACCATAGTTTTGTGAATTAAACAACATGCTCCTGAGTGACTTACATTTTCAAGAAGAATTAAACAGGAAATCAAAAAATTTCTCAAAACTAATGAAAATAAATGCACATCATACCAAAACCTGTGGGATGCCGCAAAAGCAGTATTAAGGGGGAAGTTTACTACAACAAATGCTTCTATCAAGAGTATAAATATAGAACTTGAAAAACAAGAACAATCCAATTGCAAAATCAGTAGATGGATAGAAATAATTAAGATCAGAGCCAAACTAAATGAAATAGATACCTAAAAAATGATACAAAAGATCAATGAAACAAAAAGTTAGTTTTTTGAGAAGATAAACAAAATAGACAAACCATTAGCTAGACTACTTAAAAAAGAAGACCCAAATACCAAAAATTAGAAATAAAAAGGAGACATTACAACTGATAGCACAGAAATACAAAGAAGCATTAGAGACAATTATAAACAACTGTATGCCAACAAATTTGACAATCTGGAAGAAACTGATAAATTTATGGACACATACAAAGTTCCAAAACTGAATCAAGAAGAAATAGAAAACCCAAACAGAACTAGCAGTGAGACTGAAGCAGTAATCAGCAGTCTCCCCCAAAAGAAAAGCCAAGGACTGAATGAATGGCTTTCCTACTGAATTCTACCAAACTTTTAAAGAAGAATTGATATCAATTCTATTCAAACTAATCCAAAAAAATTAAACAGAGGCCATTCTACCAAACTCATTTTATGAGGCAGCATCATCCTAATACCAAAACCAGACAAAATACAACAAAAAAAGAAAACTACAGGCCAATATTTTTGATGAACATAGATGCAAAAATTGTCAATAAAAAATTAGCAAATAGAATACAGCAACACATCAAAAAAATTATATACCATGATCAAGCAAGATTCATTCCATGGATGTAAGAATGGTTCAACATATGCAAGTCAATAAATGTAATATACCACATTAACTAAATCAAAGACAAAATCCATATGATTATCTTAATAGATGCAGAAAAAAGCATTTGACAAATTCAACATCCTTCATAATAAAGACTCTCAACAAATTAGGTATAGAAAGAAAGTATCTCAACACAATAAAAGGTGTATATGACAAACCCACCNAAAGAAACAACATGTTATTTACCAAAATGACAGAACCAATAAAAACCAAAAAGTATGAACATGCGAACAGAAAAAAAGAAAAGAAAAGTACAAAAATAAGGACCAGTCACCAAAATCCTGAGATTTTTTAGGATTACTATGCAGAAGAAATGATGAGCAGAGTGATCATGAGAAAAAATTCAGCTAAACCTCCAATAAAATTAAAGAAGAATAGCTCTTATAGTTGTTGTGTAGAGGGTGGAAACAGTACTAAATATATTTTAAAAAATAAGCAAACCAGAAGTATGGCAATCCTTGACCAAAATAAAATAATTTATTTTATTTCTTATAATTTATATAAGAAAAATTCACCAG
>NW_007737028.1:0-6447 GCF_000696425.1 Galeopterus variegatus
ATATATATATATATCTTCAATATATATATGAGAGAGAGGGAGAGAGAAGAAATTGGCTCACACAATTTTGGAGGCTGAGAAGTACCAAGGTTTGCAGTAAACAAGTTCACTGAGCAGGTCAATCTTCTTTCCTGAGTCTATTGATTCAAATGTTAATCTCGGTGAGAAATACTCTCACAGACACACCCAGAATAACTTTTAACCAAGAACCTGGGCATCCTCTGGGCACCCCCTAGCCCAGTCAAGTTGATGCATAAAATAAACCATCACGAGTACACTCCTTGTCAACTTGGCACCCATATGCCTCTCCTTAAACCATATGAAATCTCCAAATAAAGAAAATGACAAGGTCCTAATTCGACTTAATTTAATACAACTATCCTGCATAAAACTGAAAACACACTAACCCTTTCCCCAGAAGAGGAGGTAAAGTCTTAGAGTGAATTTTACTCTTCTCCTTGATATCCTGTAACTTAAGTAGTATGATGTAAATTAACAGTATTTAAATACTATAACATAGAGTCAATACATCTTATGGTACATGATAAGGAGATAAGAGAGGGAAGAAAACATATATTTGCAGTATATAAATTCATAACATATTCATAACAAAATAAGGAGGAATACACATGACAAGTACAGTCTTCATCTCTATAACCGTTCACATGGGCATAGCTGGTATTTATAACTACCTTCATCCAATACTATTCTGTATTCCCTTTGTTTTCTGCAAACACCTCAGCTGGTTGTGGTTCTTTACCTGGTGAAGTGACAAAAACCTTCATTCCTAAAGTAAATAGGTCATTAATAGTACTGCCCAGATTAGGTTGTTGTACGTTTCTACAGACCTTAATCATAGAGCATGGTAATTAAGAGGTGCTGTAAGGGTTCTCCTGTATTCCACACATTCTTTTCCTTACCCCCACTGTGGAATAGCAGTTCAATTTCCCCCTGGTAGCCAGCATCAGTCGTCCCAGCCAGCACAATAACTCCCTTCTTTGCCTGTTAGCCCTGAGGCATGAGGAGTCCAAGGTGGCTGGATGGCAATCTTCACTTCTACTTCGGTGGAACCATTATTGTATCTCCTGTTGAGAGCATTCCTCTTTTTGGAGCTAAGATCTTGAGGCCAGCAGAGTGTAAGGTCACAGGAACAGAAAGCAAACATTTTTCTAGTGGGTGACAGTGAGTGGTGCCACTTCCATTTCCATCCCTTGATTTGTAGACCCTGTGAATCCCGGCTATGGGTGACGTAGCACCTTATATTGGACACTGATTCAGAACACAAATAGCATATACAACCTTCCGGATAACCTCACCCTAGTTCTGCAAGGTATTGTCACTTAGCTGGCACTGTAACTGCATCTTCAAAAGCCTTTCCACCATTCTTTGAAGCCAGCTGCTTCAGGATGGTGGGGAACACCGGTATAAGTCCCGTGAATTCCATTCACATGGGCCTACTGCTTTATTGGCTGTGAAGTGAGTTCTTTGGTCAGAAGCCATGCTTTATAGAACACCATGACAATAAGACAGACATTCTATAAATCCATGGATGGTAGTTTTTATAGAAGCATTGTGTGCAGGGAAGGCAAATCTGTATCCAGAATAAGCGTCTGTTCTAGTAAGAAAAAACACTGCCTCTACCCCAATGAAAGCAACCCAATGAAATCAACCTGCCACCAAGTAGCTAGCTAATCACCTAGGGAATAGTGCCATTTCAGGGACTTAGTGTTGGTCTCTGCTGGTGACAGATTCGGCAGTCAGTAGTGGCTATAGCCAGGTCAGCCTTGGTGAGTGGAAGTCCACGTTGCTGAGCCCATGTGTAACCTCCACCCCTGCCATGATGGCCACAGGGGTGGCTTGGGAAGGAGGCTACAGATTCGGCAGTCAGTAGTGGCTATAGCCAGGTCAGCCTTGGTGAGTGGAAGTCCACGTTGCTAAGCCCATGTGTAACCTCCACCCCTGCCATGATGGCCACAGGGGTGGCTTGGGAAGGAGGCTAATTACTATTCATAGGATGGATCATTTGATCCTCTTGACTTCTTAAAGTTTTCCTCTGCTGAGGTCACCTTTAGTAAGTATTCACATGGGAAACAAATATCTATGTTTTCTGCCTATTCAGAGAGGTCTATCCACATACTTCCCCCCTGAATTTACTTGTCTCCAACTCTCCAATCATGTTTCTTCCAACTCCCTGACCATCAAGCCAAATCACTGGCCATTGCTCATGAATCTGTATATAGTCCTATGTCTGGCCGTTTCTCCTTCCCAGCAAAGTGAACAACCAGGTATGCTGATCCGAGTTCTGCCCAGGGGGAGAACTTCCCTTCCCCACACTCAATAAGATGATGTTGCAAAATGCTTATATCCATGTGGTGAATGGGGGTGTCCTACATGTTAGACCCTAGACTATAACCATTATTTATCTACCTTATGTAATTGCTATATGTGCAAATATGTTACAAAATAAGTAAATTTTGTTATTTATTAACAACATGTAAATAATTATGTCTTTAGTAGTTTAATTTCTACCTTTATGCAGGAATGTAATCTCCATGAGAACAGGAATTAAGTTCAGTATCGTCAGCATTCTATTCCAGTTTGAAACATAATAGGCTCTCAATGAATATTGGTTGAATGATATCCTGCAATATCATCACAGTCTCATTCAAGAATGAACAAATACATTGATTTAAAACATATGTATTAACACTGTATTTCATATTAGATCATGTTCTGGACCTGGTAATGCCTGGAACACAGCAGGCGCTGGTTCAAGGTTTACAGTTTGTCTCCACTTGACTGCAAACTCCAGAAGAGCAGGAATCATCTTTTTGCTTGCAGTACTGCATGGCTGCTGGAAAGTGGTAAATGCTCTCTACCTTGTCTACCAACTGAGGCAAATTTGATGGACCTCTGAAAGATTCAGAGGCAGTGTAGTTTTTTTAGAAATAACACCAAAATAAGAATCATAAGCCCTGGTTTAAATTTCAACTCTGTCATCATGTCCCTGGACATGTATTTAGACTTTCTGGACCTCATTTTTCCTCATCAGCTCAGAATATAACCTCTAAATATCCCCTCTCTCTATGGATTCTTGTATATGCCCCTAATATGTTAACCAGAATTTCTTCAGGTGCAAGTAACAGAAAATCAACCCAACTAGCTTGAGCAATAACTATTTAGGGTGCTCACAGATGTGAAGCTTCAGAAACCTGGGCCTCAGAACCCAATATTGCCAGGACTCATTTTCTCTTCTCTCTCTCTCTCTCTCTCTATCTCTCTCTCTCTCAGGCAGAGAGAGAGAGAGACAGAGAGACAGAGAAGAGAGAAACAGAGAGTTTTTGTTTTGTTTTGTTTTACTTTGCTTTATATCACAGGCAGACTTTTGCTACGTTTACTGTCTCTCTCTCTCTCAGGCAGAGACAGAGAGAGACAGAGAGACAGAGAAGAGAGAAACACAGAGTTTTTGTTTTGTTTTGTTTTACTTTGCTTTATATCACAGGCAGACTTTTGCTACGTTTCAGAAAAATGACCACCTCCTGGAGAAATTTATGTCCTCCCAGTTTTGTAATTCCAGCCAAAATGAAGTTTCCTCTTCTAACATCCATATGCTGATCATGGCAAAAGATTTTTATTGACTCACCATGGGTCATGACTCTACCCATTGGAAGCATCTATGTGGCCTAGGGTGTAAGGTACCAGGATTGCCGAAATCTGGGTCCCATTCCCATCACTATGGCAGGAAAGGAGCTGGGAGTGCTGTCACTTAGAGACCAGATACGTTGGTTGAAAATATGTCCAGAACCACAAGGAATTGGGGAGGAGGGTGATTTCCCAAAGAAAGGGATGTTGGGCAAACAAAAGTAACATATATTGATTGCCATTGCTTTGTAGTCCCCTTCTATGTTTTCTTTTTTATTCATGTTAATAAAATTATAGTTCAAAGTTTGCTCACATTCATTTTTTCCATGAGTATTTAGTTCAATTTAATCTTCAAGAGAAGGGTAGCTCTGGCTTAGTGTGTAAGGTGTCAGGTACTAGAAAAGGAGCATTGCTGATCATCTTTACTATACAATTCAAAGCAAATACTTGTAGTCACCAAAACAAGCACAATTACGTAGATGGCAGCACGGCACAGTAGAAAGAATATGGGCATTGAAATTGGGCTTTGTCTCTTATTAGCTGGTGACCTTAAGCAAGTGGCTTAATGTCTCGAGCTTCTTTCCATATCTATAAATGATGGTAATATTTACCTCACAGGATTTTTATCAGGCTGTGAGGATCCAATGGGAACATTTTAGCACAGAACTGTGACACAGGTAGTGCTTGGTAAATATTATTATTTTGTCCCCAATACCTTTACACCCACCTGTCAATGGCTTCTCATTCCATGGTGAAAATTCAATGCTTGGTAAATATTATTTTTTTTTGTCCCCAATACCTTTACACCCACCTGTCAATGGCTTCTCATTCCATGGTGAAAATTCAAGTGGAAGGGCTTACAGAAAAAAACTGGCTAGAGCAATCCATACTATATATGACCTCCCAAGCATTTCTGAGAAGCATTCAAATGGAATCCATGATGATAAGACAAAGCCAGGTGGCCCCATGTATCTAGATTAAATAGTCCCAGAGAGTGAGAAAAGGCCTGACAACAAGAAACACTTCAGCAGCCTCTGGGTAAAGGTAAAAAAAGAGAATAGAGATTTCATTATAAAGACTGCTCAGCCTAAATATTACCCTCTCAAAGAAGCCTTCTCCAATCACCTGATTTAAAGGAGGCCTCCTAGTTTATTTACTGATCTATCCCCAAGATCTAGAACAGTGCTTGGCCAATAAATACACGTTGCATTAAAGAAAGGAAGAAAGGAGGCAGGAAGAGAAAGACAGAAAAATGTTCTCAATTCAGGTCAGAAAACCAGCAGAGAAGCAAAATGAAGTATATAATGGAGACTTCAACTATATACTGAAATTATTTTTCAGCTCAAAAAAAAAAAAAAANGTGCTTGGTAAATATTATTATTTTGTCCCCAATACCTTTACACCCACCTGTCAATGGCTTCTCATTCCATGGTGAAAATTCAAGTGGAAGGGCTTACAGAAAAAAACTGGCTAGAGCAATCCATACTATATATGACCTCCCAAGCATTTCTGAGAAGCATTCAAATGGAATCCATGATGATAAGACAAAGCCAGGTGGCCCCATGTATCTAGATTAAATAGTCCCAGAGAGTGAGAAAAGGCCTGACAACAAGAAACACTTCAGCAGCCTCTGGGTAAAGGTAAAAAAAGAGAATAGAGATTTCATTATAAAGACTGCTCAGCCTAAATATTACCCTCTCAAAGAAGCCTTCTCCAATCACCTGATTTAAAGGAGGCCTCCTAGTTTATTTACTGATCTATCCCCAAGATCTAGAACAGTGCTTGGCCAATAAATACACGTTGCATTAAAGAAAGGAAGAAAGGAGGCAGGAAGAGAAAGACAGAAAAATGTTCTCAATTCAGGTCAGAAAACCAGCAGAGAAGCAAAATGAAGTATATAATGGAGACTTCAACTATATACTGAAATTATTTTTCAGCTCAAAAAAAAAAAAAAAAATCTGATGAATCATTGACTTGCTTTGCTGACAATTTACTTTTTAAGAAAGGTAAAAATGTGATAAAAGGCTGATCTTAGAGAGGAAGGAAATAATTGGTAGATATCATTTAAAAGCAAATTTACTGAAGTAAGTGGTGCTTAAATTGCACAATTGTACCTGGTGAATTCCTATTTCAATTCCGAGAGAAAAAATACATGGTTCCCTGTGGCTAGCAAAATTGAAATCTCTCATCTCTTAGGAGAAAATCATCCCAAGACTATTTGCTTAGTGCCTCCTGTGGGCTAAATGGTATTTAGTTCTTATCCTGGGAAGTAATTATTATTGCCCCCACATTACAGGTAAAAAATTGAGGCTCAGAGAGGTAAAATGGCTTGTCTAAGGTCAGGCAGCTAAGGGGCAGAGCATGAGATTTAAGCCTAAAGCTGTCTAATTTAAAGCCTAGACATCCTCCTTTATGAAATACAGAGATACACTGCCTCTATGAAATATAAAGATTATTCATTCGAACCTATAAACCACCTTTTCAAGTATTAAAAGCCTAAAAACTGTATAAGAACTTTATCAAGGTCCTGTACACAGCATTACTTAAATTTTTCTTTTAAAATGAAATGCTTTCATTTTAATCCTGTTTTCCAACAGACTTCTATTATAACATTCAAAGTACTTTTCCACAGAAAAAAGAGGCCCAGGGCATAATAGAAACATTCTTACTCAAACAGACTTTAAAAAAATCATGTTCCAGATAAAGTTAATGTATAACAATAAAATATTCATGTAAAGCAAGTCACATGATTCAAACAAAGCACAGAGTCATACTTATGTCTGACAGTAGTTCAGGGTCTAAAAA
>NW_007737028.1:8442-9337 GCF_000696425.1 Galeopterus variegatus
TTTTTTTTGCTGTGTTTCTCGCAAAGACACGATTCACAGCTACAGCTACAGCAGAGGGATCACAGGTAAATTGATATGTTCTACACCACGTTTCTTAAGTTTTAAAAGGGTTTTTTTTATTAAATACCTTTGGCAGCATTTTTTATTATTATTTTAATCATTTGCAATTTCATGTTGGACTTTGACATAAAGACATTTTCCATTTTTGTTGCCAGCAACAGAACTTGGTCAGCTGCCACTTGGAACTAATTCCATACTATCTCTCCCCACTATCTGTAATGTGGCCCAGTTTTGGTGAGTGAAAAAAGAGTTCATGATCCTTAATTACAGCCGCCTGGGGGAAGCTCTTTGCCAAGCCTGGGAAGTTTCTGACCTTCATAGAACCTCACAGTGAGTAGGTCAAGTATCTGGTCCTTAGAGTGAGCAGCAGAGTGTTGGAAATAGGAAATGGTCTACTGGAAGGTGAGACTTAAAGAAGAGTACTGCATCTGCTGATTAGTGCACCAGACTGGGACTCCACAGGACATCAGCTTCCTGTGCCACTGTGGGGAACTAGCAAGACAGAGGGATGGGGCATGAACAGCTGGGGATGTCGTGGGGTCCCAGCCCCACCACTCACTTCCTGGTGAACGTGAGTTAATCCCACTGAGCTTTAATTGTAGTATCTAAAAGTGAGAATAAACATTAACATTTTTAAGGCTATTGTTTGACAGAAAAATGTGAAAACTGTAAATGTCTTTGTAAACTATAATATGATATATGGAGATTAGTTATTAATGTTACCAAGGAAAGTTACCTGTTTTATCAATACACACACACATACATATAAGATGCAGAGGGAATAATTTTAGTTACTTCATTGTCTTAGTATATTTTGATTTCCCTACCTCATATA
>NW_007737028.1:10436-34555 GCF_000696425.1 Galeopterus variegatus
TGTCTTTGTAAACTATAATATGATATATGGAGATTAGTTATTAATGTTACCAAGGAAAGTTACCTGTTTTATCAATACACACACACATACATATAAGATGCAGAGGGAATAATTTTAGTTACTTCATTGTCTTAGTATATTTTGATTTCCCTACCTCATATAATTTAGAGTATTCATACATTAGTGTCATATACTCTACCAGTCTGGAAAATGTTGGGGACTAATGGGGACATCATCATGAACCCCCCATCATATTCTCTTAACTGGTAACACATGTGGAAACTGAAGGTAGGTGGAGGAGCAGTTTTGGCGGCCCAAGTCATCTCCTTAATGCTTCAATATTCATTTTTAAAAGGAAAATTTACATGTAATGGCAAATATAGTATAATTTCACTTACATGAGGTACATGGAATAGTCAAATTCACAGAGACAGGAAATAGAATAGTGGCTACCAGGGGTTGGAGTTGGAGGGAAAATTATTACTGAATGAGTACAGAGTTTCAGTTTGGGACGATGAAAAACTTTGGAAATAAACAGAGGATGGTTGCACAAAAATGTGAATGTACTTAATGCTGATGAGCTACCCACTTGAAAAGATGAAAATGGAGAATTTTATTGGAAGTACATTTTACCACAATTTTTAAAAGGGGAAATTTTATTTCAGATGTTTTCACCACTTCATATCGAATAACCAATTTGATTGAGATTTTTAAGGAATTGTTAAATGCACAGTACTTGATGACATATCAAATTCTATCACAAGTCAGTGAGGAAAGGGAAACTGTTATTAATAAAGACCTTTCATTTTGTGGTCACTTCCAGATTGGCATGCAGCCAGGAGCAAATTTTAAAAATAAAATGTTCACACTAATCGGGGCAGTGGGAGGCCAGGGGCCTCAGCCACACCCTCCTGCCACGTGAAACCAGCCCAGTGACAACCACCAAGCTGCAGCAAGAAGGGCCCCAGGTTCCTGAGCTGGGACAGTGGGGACAAGAGCTTTTGCCACACACCCCTGACATCTGCACCCAGTCTGGCAATGACCAAGCCACCACTGGAAGCCTCTTGCTCTCCTCTGCAGGAATGAGGGGGGTGCCACAGGGCTCAACCCTGCCTCTCCACTTTCTTCCTTCTTTCATCCCATTTTCTTCCCCTTTCCCCTCTCCCCCTCCCTCCCAACTGTCCAGCAACAACATCCTAGAATGTAAGAAATAATATTAATAAACTTGCATTTTCTTTAAAAAATAAGTAAATAGATAAAAATAAAAACTGTAAAAAAAAATGTTCACACTAATCAAATTGTATTTTACTAAAACATGGCTTTAATTTATGTAAGNACATTTTACCACAATTTTTAAAAGGGGAAATTTTATTTCAGATGTTTTCACCACTTCATATTGAATAACTGATTTGATTGAGATTTTTAAGGAATTGTTAAATGCACAGTACTTGATGACATATCAAATTCTATCACAAGTCAGTAAGGAAAGGGAAACTGTTACTAATAAAGACCTTTCATTTTGTGGTCACTTCCAGATTGGCATGCAGCCAGGAGCAAATTTTATAAATAAAATGTTCACACTAATCAGGACAGTGGGGGGGCCAGGGGCTTTAGCCACACCCTCCTGCCATGTGAAACCAGCCCAGTGACAACCACCAAGCTGCAGCAAGAAGGGCCCCAGGTTCCTGAGCTGGGACAGTGGGGACAAGAGCTTTTGCCACACACCCCTGACATCTGCACCCAGTCTGGCCATGACCAAGCCACCACTGATAGCCTCTTGCTCTCCTCTGCGGGAATGAGGGGGGTGCCACAGGGCTCAAACCTGCCTTTCCACTTTCCTCCTTCTTTCATCCCATTTTCTTCCCCTTTCCCCTCTCCCCCTCCCTCCCAACTGTCCAGCAACAACATCCTAGAATGTAAGAAATAATATTAATAAAATTGCATTTTCTTTAAAAAATAAGTAAATAGATAAAAATAAAAACTGTAAAAAAATGTTCACACTAATCAAATTGTATTTTACTAAAACATGGCTTTAATTTATGTAAGNCCCCCTCCCTCCCAACTGTCCAGCAACAACATCCTAGAATGTAAGAAATAATATTAATAAACTTGCATTTTCTTTAAAAAATAAGTAAATAGATAAAAATAAAAACTGTAAAAAAAAATGTTCACACTAATCAAATTGTATTTTACTAAAACATGGCTTTAATTTATGTAAGTACACTCTGTGCCCTTGTAAAGAATAGAAACAATTCATAGACTATAGCCGAGTTCCAAATACTATAAAACACATAAAGAAAAAAGTCATTAATAGGATGAATAAAACAATATGGGACCTAGAGAAAAAACTGTTTATATCCAAGATAAACATACATACTCACACACAAACTATAATGGATCCAGTGAAAAAGCTTGATATTTATAGTAAAGAGAAAAGCAAAGGGAAGTTTTAGGTATGTATAAGGATAGCAAATATGAAGCAAATTTCAAAACCGTATGCAGAAAATGATTAACTATGCACCATCATCAGTAGAAATTCAAAGATAGGTAAAACATGGAAGATACTCTTTCTGCTATTCAAAGGGCTATGACTTCCTCGTTAGTATAGTGGTGAGTATCCCCGCCTGTCAAAGGGCTATGACAATTGAACTGAGTTAATACCATGAACTTAAAAACAGGATCAAAACGAGATCTAGTGAAGAGAAATGGAGAACAACTACTGATGGCTACGGAGTTTCTTTTTATGTGGTGAAAATGTTCTAAAATTGCTTGTGGTGACTATTGCACAGCTCTGTGAACTTACTAAAAACCATCAGATTGTGCATTTTAGATGGGCGAGTTGTATGATATGTGAATTATATCTCAATAAACTGTTTTTTGAAAAAATGAGATGTAGTAAAATTATAGGTTGATGTCCTAACTGGCAGAAGAAAAAAAGACAAAAGAAACTAATTTAGATTAAGTAAATTCCTTGAAGAGCAGTCACTCAATAGCTGTGTCCTTAAAAGCAAACTCATTCCCAATTTGACAGTCATTGAGTAGATTTTGAAAAATACTGGAAATCTCCAATGCCCTTACTAAAGGGAAGAGTCAGATTGTTTCCTTCTGCAAGACAGAGACTGATTTAATAAAAGCATAATTTTGATCTAAGCAAGTTGTTTATTTCAATATCAGTAAGTGTCTTGAAGCCTTTTATTTTTGATAAACAATGCCTGCTCAAATGCCTCCAGTTTTCATCTCCAAACTGAACACAAGATGAAAATTGTTCACTCAAGCCCTTCATACCTCTTGCTAAATTCTGAAAGAAGTTGAATCTCTGAGCTTTTGAGCTCTTACAGCATCTCTGAGCACCAAGAGTTACTAATATGCATCACAGCTCACCCAACTTGGGAGCTTCAGAGACAGTCTCCTCCAGTTGTTCACAACACACGCATCCAAATTCTATTGCTCTTGTTTCCTTTCACCTTTGCTCAACAAAAATGGTAGCTTGATCTCAGAGCAACAAAATTTCACTTCCTTCCTAATCTTTTTTTCCCCAATGTTTACATACTTTTCTGTTTTGTTACTAAGTAGCTATGCCAATTCTAGTTCCTTAGTTGTCTTTTATTACTTCACTTTGGGAACTACCCAAAAAGCCAGACCCCCCCGCCCCCCCCAAAAAAGTTCTATTTTTAATAATTTTCTTCTAATATAACTGGAGATTGCTTTTTATTCCAAAAAGAATTTTTTTATGTTTTATTTTATCTGTTTGTATCATTACATGATATAAACATTTTTGTAGCCCTTTACTAATTTCTCCCTAACCTCCCTCCTCCTCCCCCTTTCTCACCTCTGATGACCTTATTTTGAAAGATCAAGTAATTATTGTGATTGCTGTCTCTTTCTTTCCTTTTTTTTCTTTTGTTTTGTTTTTTTCAGCTAAACTATGAGTGAGGACATGAGGTGTTTCTCTTTTTGGGCCTGGCTTATGTCACTTAACATAATTTTCTCTAAGTTCATCCATGTTGCTGTGAAGGGAAGAATTTCATTCCTTTTCATGACAGAGTAGTTTTCCATTGTATATATACCACATTTTCTTTATCTCATCATCTATCGACGGACATTGAGGTTGGTTCCAACTTTTAGCTGATGTAAATAGAGCTGCAATAAACATGGGAATGCAGGTATTCCTCTGACATGATGATTTCCATTCCTTTGGCTATACATCCAACTTAGGAATTGCTGGATCATATGGCAGTTCTATCTGTAGTTGTTTGAGGAAGATCCATAATGTTTTCCATAGTGGCTGCACCAATTTACAGTCCCACCAACAGTGTAGGAGGGTTCCCCTTTTTCCACATCCTTACCAGCATTTGTTATTCTCTTTCTTTTTGATGATAGCCAGTCTAACTGGAATGAGATGATATCTCATTGTGGTTTTGATTTGCATTTCCCTGATGCTTAGTGATGTTGAGCATTTTTTCATGTGTCTGTTGTCTATTTGTATATCTTCCTTTGAGAAATGCCTATTCAGCTCCTTTGCCCATTTGTTAGCCAGGTTACTTGTTTTTGGGGGGGTTTTTTAATGCTAAGTTGTTTAAGTTCCTTGTATATCTGGATATTAATTCCTTGTTGGATACATAGTTTGCAAATATTTTCTCCCATTCTGTAGGCTGTCTTTCCAGTTTGTTAACTGCTTCTCTTGCTGTGTGGAAGGGTTTTAGTTGATATAATGCCCCCACCCCCAAATTTTCTTTTGTTGACTGTGCTTACACGTTTGTATTCATAAAGTCTTTTTCCGGTCCTACTGAAGTGTTCCCTCTATGTCTTCTTTTAGGAATTTTATAGTTTGGAATCTTATATGTAAATCTTAATTCATTTTGAGTTGATTTTGGTATATGGTGAGAGGTATGTGTCTAGTTTTATCCTTCTGTATATAGATGTCCAGTTTTCCCAGCACCACTTATTGAAGAGGTAGTTCTTTCCCCAATGTATGCTCCTGTTGGTCTTGTCAAATATCAGTTGGCTGTAAGTAGGTGGATTGATTTCTGGGTTCTTCACTCTGTTCCATTGATCCTAGTGTCTATTTTTATGCCAGTGCCATGATGTTTGGGTTACTATAACTTTGCATTATAATTTGAAGTCAGGTAGTGTTATGCCTCTGGCTTTTTTTTTTTTTTTTTTTTTTTTTTGCTGAGGATTGCTTTGATTATTTGGATTATTTTGACTAATGACTATTTGGGATCTTTTGTTAATACATATGAATGTTGCCATTTTTTTCCATTTCTGTGAAGAATGTCATTAGTATTTTGATGGGGATTACATTGAATTTGTAGATAGCTTTGGGTAGTATGAACATTTCACAATATTAATTCTTCCAATCCAAGAGCATGGAATGTCTTTTCATTTTTTGTGTGTGTCCTCTTTAATTTCTTTCAGCTGTGATTTGTAGTTCTTATAGATATCTTTTGCCTCCTTGGTTAAATTGATTTTTAGGTATTATATATTTTTGGTGGTTATTGTAAATGGGCTTACTTTCTTGATATCTTTTTCTGCTAATCTGTTATTGGAGTATGAAAAAGCTACTGATTTTTACATGTTGATTTTATATCCTGCAATTTTACTGAATTGTTTGTTAGCTCTAAGAGTTTTCTGGTAGAGTCTTTAGGTTTTTCTGTATGTAGGATCATGCCATCTGCAAACAGGGACAATTTGACTTCATCTTTCCCAATCTGGATGCCCTTTATTTCTTTCACATAGCTGATTGCTCTGGTTATTACTTCCAATGCTATGTTAAATAGGAGTGATGAGAGTGGGCATCCTTACCTTATTCCTGTTGTTAGGGAAATGCTGGATTTTCCCTAGTCAGGATGACACTAGCAATGTGTTTGTCATATATGGCTGACAGTCTTTATCATGAAGCATTGTTGGATTTTGCCAAATGCTCTTTCTGCATCTATTGAAATAATCATATGGGTTTTGTCCTTGATTTTGTTGATATACTGTATCACATTTATTGATTTGCATATGTTGAAACATCCTTGCATCCCTGGGATGAATCCCACTTGATCATGATATATAATCTTTCTGATGTGCTGTTATATCCTGACTGCTAATATTTTTTTGAGGATTTTGGCATCTATGTTCAGCAGAGATATTGGCCTGTGCTTTTCATTTTTTGTCAAATTTTTGTCTTGTTTTGGTATCAGGGTGATGTTAGCTTCATAGAATGAGTTTGGGAGAATGGCCTCTGTTTCAATTTTTTGGAATAGTTTGAAGAGAATTGGTAGTAAGTTCTCTTTAATAGTTTGGTTGAATTCAGCAGTAAAGCCATTGGTTCTGGGCTTTTCTTTGTTGGGAGACTGCTGATTACTGCTTCAACCTCATTGCTGTTCAGATTTTCTGTTTCTTCTTCATTCAGTCTTGGTAGTTTGTATGTGTCCAGAAATTTATCCACCTCCTCCAGGTTTTAAATTTTGTTGGTATATAGTTGTCTATAATAGTCTCTTATAATTCTTTGTATTTCTGTGGTATTGGTTGTAATGTCTCCTTTTTCATTTTTAATTTTTGTTATTTGGGTCTTCTCTCTTCTTTGTTTACCTAATGGTTTGTCTACTTTGTATATCTTCTCAAAAAACCCACTTTTTGTTTCATTGATCTTTTGTATTGTGTTTTGGGTTTCTATTTCATTTAGTTTTGTTCTGATCTTAATTATTTCTTCCTGTCTACTACTTTTAGGATTGGACTGTTTTTGTTTTCTTTGTTCTGTAAGGTGTAATGTTAGGTTGTTTATTTGAAGTCTTTCTATTGTTTAAATGTAAGCCTTTATTGCAATAAAATTCCCTCTTAGTACTTCTTTTTCAGTACCCCACAGGTTTTGGTATGATGTATCTTTTTTTTTCTTTAGTTTCAAGAAATTTTCATGATTTCCAGTTTAATTTCTTCTTGGACCCATAGGTAGTTCAGGAGCCTGTTGTTTAATTTCCATGTTTTTGTATAGTTTCCTGAGTTTTGCTTGTTATTGATTTCTAGTTTTAATCCTTTGTGGTCTGGTCTGAAAAGATACTTGATATGACTTTAATTTTTTTTTTTAATTTGTTGAGGCTTGATTTGTGACCTAACATATGGTCTATTCTGGAGAATGTTAAATGTGCTGATGAGAAGAATGTATATTCTGTGATTGTTGGATGAAATGTTCTGTACATGTCTGACAAGTCCAGTTGGTCCAAAGTGTGGTTTAAATCCTGTGTTTCTCTGTTGATTTGTTGCATAGATGATTTGTCCAAGAGAGAGGGGTGTTCACGTCCCCTACTATTATCATATTGGGGTTGTTGAGAGAGGGGTATTCACGTCCCCTACTATTATCATATTGGGGTCTATAACTTTCTTTAGGCCTAACATTGTTTTGAGAGAGGGGTGTTCACGTCCCCTACTATTATCATATTGGGGTCTATAACTTTCTTTAGGCCTAACATTGTTTTCTATATATCTGAGTGTCCAGTGCTGGGTGCATATATATTTATGTTAGTTATGTCTTCTTGCAGGATAGATGCCTTTATCATTATATAGTCATCTTCTTTGTCTCTTTGTATGGTTTTTCATTTAAAGTCTGTTTTATCCAATATAAGAATAGCTACTCCTGCTTGGTTTAGGTTTCCATTTGTATGGTATATCTCTTTCCATCACTTCACTTTAAGTTTATGTGTGTCTTTGCATATGAGTTGTGTCTCTTAAAGAGAGCATATAGTTGGTTCTAGCTTGTTAATACAATCAGTCAGTCTGTGTTTCTTGAGTGGGAAGTTTAATACACTTACATTTAGGGTTGTTACTGAAATGTATTGTCTTATTCCTAGCATTTTATCAATTTTCATTTGGATATTTTTAATATCTTTTGTTCTGCCACGACCACCAGGCTGCTGCCAGAAGTGCTCCAGGCTCCCTAGCTGGGTTTGGGGGCTGAGAGCCTCAGCCATGTCCCCCGACATCTGCATCCAGCCCAGCCATGACCACCAGGCCTCCACTGGAAGCACTCTGGTCTCCTGAGCCAGGATATTGGGGAGCTGATGACCTCAGCCATGCCTCCCAACATGTGCATCTAGCCCAGTGGCTACCACCAGGTCATTGCTGGAAGTTCCCTGGGCATACCCAAGCTGGGGTAGGAGGGCTGAGGGCCTCAGCCTCATCCTCCTGATGTCCACATCCAGCCCAGCCATGACCAAACTGCTGCCAGAAGACCCCTGAGCTCCTCTGCAGAATAAGTGGTGGTGCCATGGGCTTTGCATGCCCCCCTTCCTTGTTCTCCCACCCTGTCCCCGCCCCCTTCCTCTTTCTCCTCCATCTCAACTGCTCTGCAACATCTTAGAATGTAAAAATAATAATAATACATTTTTAAAAATAAATATCTTTTGTTCATTACGTCCCCTTTTATTGTTTGTCATTGATGTTTGGTGGTTTTATGAGGTGGTAAGATTCAGTTTCTTTCTCCTTCTCATTTATGTCTTCTACCAGTGGGTTTTGTTTTTTCTTTGTGTATTTGTGGTAGTGATTATTGTTTTGGAGATTCCAGAGGCAGTACTCCTTTTAGGATTTCTTGCAGGGCTCTAGTCATGTGGTGGTGAACTCCCACAGTTTTTGTTTGTAAAATACACTATTTCTTCCTCATTTTTGAAGGATAGCCTTGCTGGGCATAGTATTCATGGCTGGCAGTATTTTTCTTTTAGAGTTTTGAATATATCATGCCATTTTCATCTGGCCTGTAGAGTGTCTGTTAAGAAGTTTGCTGTTACTCTGTCAGGGGCTTCTTTATAGTTGACTTGAAGCTTTTCTCTTGCTGCTTTTAAGATTCCCTCTTTGTCTTTGACTTTTGCCAGTTTGACTATAATGTTTCTATAAATTAATTACAATTCATTTTTTTGGATTGAATCTGTTTGGGGATCTTTGAGCCTCCTGGATCTGAAGGTTCACATCTCCCCCTGGACCTGGGAAGTTTTCCATTATCGCTTCATTAAATAGGTTTTCAACGCTTTTTCCTTTCTCCTCCCCTTCTGGAACACCCATGATTCGAATGTTTGTGCACTTGAGTTTGTCTACTAGATCTCTTAGGTCTTCTTTATTTTTATTTATTTATTGTCCACCTGGGTTATTTCAGAAAGATTGTCTTCAAGATCAGAAATTCTTTCTTCTGTTTGTTCTAGGCTGCCACTTAAGCTCTCGGTTGTGTGTCTTTTTATTTCATTGAATGAATCTTTTAACTCCATAAGTCCTGCTACATTCTTTACAACATTAATCTCTTTGTAAATTTCCTCTTCCATATCCTAGATTTGTTTTTCTTGTTTCATTATGTTGTCTGAGTCTTCTCATATCTCCTTGAGTTTCCTTAAGTTTATAGCTTGGAATTGCTTTTCAGTCATTTCAAGGGTTTCCTGCTCTATGTGGTCTATATTCTGTCTTCCTTTGGTAGTGTCACATTTTCTTGGGTTTTCATGTTTCTAATATGTCTATGTTGATGTGTATTTATGAAGTAGAGCAGTAGCTTATTCTGTTACTCTGAAGTAGGCTTTGAGGAGAGAGACTTCCTTTTCTTTTTCCAGTCTCTGCTGGTGACTCTCCTTGTGTCAATGCTGTCAAGTGGCTGAAGGGCCACCTGCACAGTGGCTATGGCTACTACTGTGGTCACCTGTGCAGTGGCTGTGGCTGTGGTGGTGGCTATAGTGGACCACCTGTGTGGAAATGGTGTTTTGATATGCTCCTACCTTCTGCTGGGCAGGAGGCACTGCCCACAGCTCCTGCCTAGGACCTATTTTTGTTCCTGCCTTCTGCTAGAGGGGCTGCCCACAGCTCCTGCCTACAACCTCTTCCACTAAGAATTTCAAATTTAAAAATTATTTAAAATTTATTTATGATTTTATAAGCATGATATTTATTCAGAAATACTTTTTGTATACGTAATCATTTTAGTTTTCATGATTACTGATTATTTCACCTGGTGAAAGCTAGATGCACATCATTATGTCCTGAGATACACAGACCCTCACAAACACAGGTATACACACACACATATGCATGTGCTCACACACACATGCATGTGCTCACACACACTACACACCCATCTTGGTTTTGAGTACTCATCATGCTCTCAGGAAATTCTAAAAATATTTTCCCATAAATCTCACTCCAGTAACTTATGCCTAAAAAAAGACAATATGTTAATGTAAATACACATCTACAAAGTGTTACAAACTCACTTATGGGTCATTTTCAATCATAAACAACCATATTCTTTTTCAGCATTTGTTGCTAAAATGTATGGTAGTAGCAGTCGCAACACACAAAGCCTAAAGGAAAAAGTACATTTGGCTCATGTAAAGAGTAAACAGATTTTTCAAGTATATTGTTTCTCAAAGAAATAACCTGGAATGTGAGAAATGAATGGAAAGAAGCATGCTTATTAATGCATTTTCTTTTCAAAATCCTGAAATCCAGCCATATGTTCTACATTATGAATATGCAGATTGTCTCAATGGAGTTATTTTTTTTTTTCTCTAATTAAAACCATCAGGGTAAAATAATGCAGTAGTTTAAGAAGCTGATTCAGCTGGGTCTCTTTCTTCCCTTCTCCAGAAGTGTGCCAAAGCCTCTACATGTTTATATAATTTGGAGTTTCTTCTGTTAAATGAAAAAGAGGAGCAAAGCAGCAGGAAGGGTAGCTTGATTTTTTGTGGTAAATTGTGCACTTTGTGAAGAAATGCATTTCACAGATAGATTTCTCTTAGATACTTTTGTACAGAATCCACCTTTGGCATTTCTTAAGCAACGACGTCTCCAAATTCATCACCCTTGCTGTGTCTGTCCTTGATCTCACAATCATGTTGAAATCAAGTGTATCAAGTTAACCTGTCAGCCTGCCTGCATGTGCACATGACAGTTGTAAGCCGAGCATGTCATCTGGAACTGACTAAATTGCTCAAGGTAGACATTTGACATTCTATTATAAGGTGCTGCACACTCCTCTTTGAGGAATATTGAGATCGACTACAGATGACAAGTATATGAACTATTACTATACTTGTTCTTCATCTGCAAACAACTCTAAGAAAATTATTTTGTTCCAGGAGTTTCCATTCCTCTGACCCTTTAAAGACCACAGAATTATTTGATTTTTTGAAGCATTGTTAGGAAGGCAGCCCACAGGTAAAAACAGAACAAAACAAAACAAAAACTAGCCTCATGTTGGTAGGCTTAAGTTCAAATTCATATCATTTCCTTGCTTGACATCATTACTCTGATAAAACCCTTTTCTCTTAGCATATGCATATGTTGGGAAATGTGGTACTCACGTGGTACTCTGCATAAAAAGTGTAGTTGAAAAAACAAACAAAAAGCCTAGCTGTAGAGCAAGGAATGTGTGATGAAGATGTCACTGTTATAAAGTACTATCTCAGAACCTAATTTTCTTTAACCTACCAAACTTGAATAACTGAACTCATCATTGCTACATCTTTGGCTGCCAGAGCAAGAAGGTAGTGGAGGAACAGCTCAGTGAAATGGAGCAAGATGAATAAATGCACACACACTCATCTAGAGAGTGCTCTTCTTTATAGGATTACTGAATGCTTAAATGAAATTTTTTTTTATTTAAAAAGAAATAATAATCTTTACTTTAGCTGAGTACAATGAAAAGAACTAAAAAGGAAAAAAAAGATTAAAAAAAGACTGAACCAAACGTAACTTGATGTTCAATAAATTCTAAGTGTTGGCATAAACACAACTTTAAATCTTGGGGGAAGAGAAGGGGAAAAGTTTGAATTTTTCTGCCAGTAAGCACTCAGACAGGAAGTAAATATTCTGCATAGTGAAGAATTTCTTCCCCTTTTCTAACACGTGTGCATCTGAAGACTTTACTAGTCTGAACTGGAATTATTTATCATATAAATCATCACAAAGCTCTCAGGGCTAATTGAAGCTGCAAAGATTGTAAGGTCTATTGGGAAAGGTCATGGTAGTTGAGTTGACCATCACAGGCTTTTTGCTGGCAGGTCCTGTTGGGGCTGCTGTAGATACAGCTGGGATGACAGAGACCCAAGGCATTTTATAAATCTCTCCTAGTCTCTTACTTACTGCTATGGGAGTTATTAAGCTCTCTCTTCCAACACACCTTTCTATACCTTGTGATTCTGAGGCTAGTGCTCTGTGTCCACAATTCTGCTTTGCCAGCCAGGTCCCTATTGGACTTTATCAGTAGATGGTGAGGGGAGAGGGGAAGGCTAGTGGAGGACAGAGGATTTGCTTCTACTTGTCTGCTTCCTGAGTCTCTTTTGTTTTTTGTTCCTTTTTGGCTTTGGCTTCTGTCAGCATCACATAACTATACTTCTTCAGCCCAGCAATGGCAGTTCCTTCCAGCAGAGGTCTGAAATTCTAACACTCACAGAACCAGACTCATGGTGTTACCTCAGAAATTCTAGGACCAGTCTTGTCATGCCCCTTCCAAGATTTCAGCACAAGCCAACCAATACCCATTCTCAGAGGTCTGTGTCCCAGCTGCACAGGGCCCCTCCTCTGGAGTCTTAGCACCAGTGCCAGGTGTCGTACACAACTCAAAGGCCCTTCTCTAAGATTCTTTGTTTAATAACCTCAGCTTCTTCCCTTCCCCCTAAGATGGAGATTGCTTCTGACAGATGACACCAAGTACACAATTTGCAGAGCCCAATGAAAAATGAACCTGTAGATACTTTGTTCAAAAATTATTAAGAATTTTAAGATGGCAGCAGCAGATCATTAAACCAAACATGGTCCCTTCTAAATGAGGGACCCTTTGCAGATGTAGAGCCACATACCCATGAAACCAGCCTGTTGACCCAGACTGCCTCTGGGATATGTTAATGTTCCTTTTTGGCATTATTAGTTCTTCAGTACCAAAGTAACAATTCTTAGCATTAAATTCTCTCTGTTAACATAAGCGGGATGATTTCTGCCTCAAGATTGGACCATAGCAAAGACTAGCGTGAGAGGGGAAGGCTAGTGGAGGACAGAGGATTTGCTTCTACTTGTCTGCTTCCTGAGTCTCTGTTAACATAAGCGGGATGATTTCTGCCTCAAGATTGGACCATAGCAAAGACTAGCGTCTTTCTTCCATGCCTCATGGTACGGAAGTGATGAGGGTGTGTGTCTTCAGAGTGACAGGAGGCATCTTTTCATGTACTCTCTCCTAACAGGAAAGGGAACTCAAGTTCTCACCCTCATATCAGTGTTCACAGGATCCATGTTCAGAAATCCATGGTTTTAGTCATTCTGACACGGTCATTTCATTCCACTACTTGTGTCTGTTTCCTAGCAATATATCCACCCATGTTCTGAACATGACAGTGCATGGCCCTGCGTTAATACAGGCACAAGTAACCTATTTATATATGATATTTACTACCCTGATAATTAACTTAAGTGGAAAAAAAAATTGATGAAAACTACTTAGAATTTTAGTTTTCATCTATTTTTTTAGATGAAAAACTACTTAAATGAAAGTAGATGAAAACTTCTTAGAATTGTTTAAATTCTTCAAAGTCCTTGGCAAGTTAGAAATCAAATCTTGCAGTAGTAAGCATTACCTTCAATAATAATTTCCCATTCCATTGCATCATCTCTCTGAACCTCATTTGTGAGAGAAAAAAAGAGCAAAGAAAAAAATTCCTTTGGGCAGCATAGACTAACAGAAGGGCCATCGACAATAAACTTGAGCTCCTTCGAGAAGAGAGCCCTCTAGTCAAGCATTCTCAGTTGAAGACTTTGCAGAATGGAGCATCCTCAAGTTTCAGTTATCAAAAATAAAACTTACTTCACTCAGTAATGGAAGAGAAAAGCATCAAACCCATGCCACAGCTATTGTATGTCTGAGTTCAGCTACTCTAAACTACCCCAAAGTTTCATCAATAAGCCTGGGAATTTGGTACCATCCTCACCTACCAGTTATTCAACACTTATTATGTGTCATTTTAACAGATTTTCTTATTTAACCTCATTTCAACTCCAAAATGGTATTATTATGCCCATATTACTTATGATGAAACTGAGGCTCAGATTGGTCAAGATACTTATACATGCAGCCATGCTTAATAGTAACTCTAGATAGCCCTGATTTCTTCTAGAAACAAAACGAAATTCCCCCTAGATGCTTTTATATCATTTCTGGAGCCATTGTTATTAATCTTTAGGGCAATTAGTAGATCACTAAGGTATTCTTTCTTCAACATGGTATCATTCATAGGTAAGTAGAGACCAACTAGGGCATCATGCTATTTGTTCAACCTCCAACTCTCCAATAGCTTCTGGGATCACACACATAGAATATAGCATTAGAGACCTTCAAAAACCAATTTAGACATTTATAGTCAGGTGTACCTCTGAAGACACCACATGTCAGATAAAATGTAGAAAAATCTCAGTCCATTATGCAGATATTTTCACACATCTGGCTGTCTGATATTATGTAGACAGGCTATCTGAATATTTGTGTGATTTCTTTGGTTTTTATTGGGGTTTTGGGCATTAGCCTATGTTTTTCCATACAACTACTTGCCAGGCTCCTTAGCTATGCCACAACTTTTATAGCTCAGAAATAACAATGTATATAAATCTCACTTCCTCTTACCCTTTTCTTGCCTGTTACAGCTCCTATGCATGAAACATTCATAATTTTGTCTCTGTAAGTAATGACATTAAATATAAAGGTAAGCATATGGTTTGGATTTGCACCTGTGAATAAGCATGGAAAACATAACTGGAAAGTGTTGCTGTGTGTCAAATTATCTGGATAAAGGAGGAGGTAGTTCATTCAGGAAAACATAGGGCATCTCTATCTCTGCAGATTCCTAGATATGCAAATCTATTTAAAACCCAAAGCAGAAAAACTACATGTTCAATCAAGCAAGGTGAGCACAATTTGGAGCTTTTCTCTACTAAACACATATACATTAGAAATGTAAAGAGGGTAAAGAAAAAACCTGCAGAGTTTCAAAACCCAGGAAAAATGCCCATGCAGTCTAGTCTTATTATGCAGACTGATGGCGAGGAATGGGGTCATTAAAACTAACTCAGTGCATGAAGGAGGCTTTGTTGTTTCCCAAAGAGCTGTAAATAATATCAGTCTGATGGAATTCAATATTAGGCCAAGTCAGCAAACACTGCTCTCCATTAATTGTATATATTTGCAGTTCTTTAACAACAGTAAACCTCTCAGTCTAGAATTGTTTTTCAAAATATGCAGGCCTGTTCACGTTTCAATAATGCACTAATGTTGCCTATGATAAAACCCATCCTATGTCATCTGAAATTTTTTTAATGCAGTGGCTATATTTCTAACCATTCCTACATATATCCTACTCTCAGTTATGAGCAGGACCATTAACCCCTTAATAACCTGCTACAAGAACCCTTTCATGGGCACTAACACCACCCAACAGAAATAGTCTTTGAGGTGTCCATGCCCGTGTTTACTTGTGCTCATCATAACCTGTAACTAATGCTCAAGAACATACCAAAGAGTGTGTCTGGGGAGGGGTAGGAGGGTAAATAAAAACTGGGTTCTAAACTAAACACTAATACCAATATAACATTTATTGTATCCCAGATTTTGAACTAAGCACTTTAAATACCACTTCATTTCATCTTTTTTTTTTCCTTTTTGTCTTTTTTACTGATCGGTAACGGGATCGCAACCCTCGGTGTCGCACCCGTACCGGGGACCGGCAACGGGATCGCAACCCTCGGTGTTGCACCCGCACCGCGCTCAGCCAGTGAGCAGGAACCGGTCTCCACATGGGATCCAAACCCTCGGCAGGAGCGCCGCCGCGCTCCCAAGCGGCGCACTCTCCAGTGCGCCACCGGGCCAGCCCTTCATTTCATCTTTATAGCACTCCTAGGAGGCAAGTACTATTACTATGCTCATTTTATAGCCGAGTAAGCAGAAACAGAGGGAAAGTGCAACCTGCCCTAGTCCACGCAACTGATAGCGGAACTGTGATTCACACCCAGGCATGCTCTTAATTATAATGGTATATGGCTTCTTGTCAAAAATAAGAATGTTTTGAGGGATTATTTCAGAAGGCACAACAACATGAGTGACTATTCTTCTATTGAAGTCTGTAATCAAACAGGCACCAATTGATAGCGGAACTGTGATTCACACCCAGGCATGCTCTTAATTATAATGGTATATGGCTTCTTGTCAAAAATAAGAATGTTTTGAGGGATTATTTCTATAATAACACATAGAAGGCACAACAACATGAGTGACTATTCTTCTATTGAAGTCTGTAATCAAACAGGCACCAAAATGAAAGACTTTTTAAACCTGTTCCTCATTACCTTATATGAGAGTACGTCAAAAAGTTTGTGATGAAATTTATATTATCTTTCATTTATCTTTCATTCCATTTTTCCACCAACTTTTTGAACTACCCTCGTATACATAAAATAAAATAAGAATTAATACCTACATAATGTTGAGGAAAACTAAGTCAGAAAAACAGTACATTTGAGAAACAGATTCTTAGAAATAGGAAAGAAGAATGTTTTTTCTAATCATGAAATTATATATCAACTGAGATGCGATACTCCAAAAAGAATAAAAAACTGGGAGGAATTGTATAGAGAACTGCAGAAGCAGGCTCAATAGCTCTTAAGTCCTTCATACTCTAAACTTCAGGTGACTTATTTTTTAAAGTGTCTATTACCCAACTCTGCTACCCATTGTGTACCTCCATTGTCACATGTAATCAAAACTTGGCAGTAAAATTATTTCTATATATTATGTGCAATTCAATTCAGCTAATGGGTTGGGGGCCTCTGGTATGGGCCTTTTCCCTAATGCTGTAAATACATGTTTCCAGCTGTGTCTTAGGGGGTTGCAACTGAGAAGAAAGTAGATAGACACACACTGAGTAACACTAAAAACAGGCACTCTCTGATAAGTACCAGTCTACAGAAATAGCAGAAAAAGGGTGAGAGGTAAGAAGGACATCTGAGAAGCCTTGTGGAGGAGTTGAGATGTGAGATGTTGGATATCAGTGGCAAGAAACACAAGAGGAGGGCATCCGGAGTAGGAGTAGAGGAGGAAGAATCAGCCAAGACACGCAGGGTTTGGAGAGAAAGAAGTCAGCACAGGACTCAGGAGCTAGAGCGCTGGGAGAAGAGGGGGTGAATTATGGCATTGTTGTCAGTAAGACCAAAGAATTAACGTAGGGACAGACAGAGGAACTCATGTTCTTACTAAAGAAGCTGGATTTTCCCCAAATACCAGACATAAAAACAAACAAACAACAACAAAAAAAACCCCACCAAGACATAAAAGCATGTGGTTTCTTCTAAACATCCAACTCTTTTCTGAAAGTGAGAAAGATCTAAACAAAAGCAATAACAATAACCGTACAGTCTTTTCTTCACTGATTCCACATCGTTTTTTACTGGGAAAAATTGATTCCTAATTAGTGATGCAATGCACCAAGGGTAAATAGAACCAAATTCTAGCTGTGGTTGCTTAAACTGTTTGCAACATGTTCTTGGGCCAATCTGAGCCACAGTTTCCTCAGCAATAATGCAAGGTGGTGGGCTTGCAGAATGAGCCTGCTGAATCCCACCAGCTCTATGGAGGTGCTGCAGGGAAGTTAAGAAGAGCAGAGCTCTCACTGCACCCCCTCTATACATTTGGGCTTCTACATAAACCTTTATTTGAAGAAAATGTTCTAAGCTTAAAAAAAGTTCGAGAAACACCTGACTGTATCCCCTCTAACGTTCCTTTAGCTTTTACATACTGTTACTACGTGCTGTCTCTTTTGTCTGTAAAATTTAAAGGTACATTTCTCATTAACATCCAAATATGCACCATATATATGTTCATGTCCTTTTGTGAATGCATTTAAGAAGGCCTGACATGGGTTCCAGTTTTGTTTCTCTAACAGGCTATATGATACATTTTTTCATATATGCTTATGGACTTATAGGAAGGTGGATGAACACTACAAATGAGAAGCTTGATTAGTGGTATAAAATCACAGAAACCAAATAGAACTTTCTAGGGGAAATGAGTTTCCTGACTTGGTCATTGTCCCAGCAGTTCTTGATATCCTGGAAAATGCAGGAGAATATCTAGGCTGCTGGGTGCCAAATTTGCCAAACCCTCTGTCTTGCTCCATTAATCCTCAACGTCTCAGGAAGTGTGTTTTATAGCAAGTTACCTAATCAGTAAATCAGCTAGCATACAATGACACATAAACATTAACTGACAAGGATTAATGATTCTTCTTGACTTTTTGAGCATTGTTGGGACTTGGCAAGGTCTAAAGAAGAGGTAACTCTCAGGCCAGCATTAGGCCTGAAATGAATGGTTGGATTTCCAAATTCCAGAGGATTGACTGGTTCCAGTCAAGAAAGAAGGGTAGAAATCTGATCTTGTGCAAGCATAAGCCATATGCAAAACTGGGAATCTAAGGATTAATTTAGGAATTCTCCCCCACATCACCCTTAACTCCACATGTAGGGTAAATGCTGGACATAGCCCTATTCCACCTTCTTGTGCATACCAGAGTTCCTCCTCCTGCTGGGAGACCACCGCTGGCCAAGATAGTTACCCAAGGAAAGGCACGTCCCCTTTAAGACAAACAGAACCCTGGAGGGAACAGGGACCCTAAGTAAGTGAACAAGCACTCTGGAGCCAGGACAGTAGCAGGTAGATTAACTTATCTACCCAGCCAGATCTCGGGCATGCTCTGAGTTATGTGAGCTGGGTGAGGCTCTGCACGTAAGCCTGAAAATGATTTACACCCCTACTTCGATCTGTTAACTAAATAATTGCTGTACGTACTCCATGGCAGTGCAGACTTCTTGCCAACTGGCCACCATCGGTGTCTCTCATAAGTCTAATGAACCAGTGTCTCTACCTGCTGGACCTCTGGGTGATTTCTTCAGGTTAAGTAAACAACACGTGAGTGCCCTCTGAGATTTGGGGCTCCCGTGTTACACCCCACAAGACTGCTTTCCCAGCACCTATGCCTTTGTGCCTCTGGCTGGCTCTCAGGTCCTCTCCAGGCAGCTGAGACAGCCCACCCTGGCCCATTTTTCTTTAGGACTGCTAATTGCTCCATATCTTTGCACATCTTTCTCTTTCCAGCACAAAGTTCCCAGAGCTACATTCCACTTGCTCAGGACTGATCTCTGCTAGCTTTCACACAAGAAATATGGCCAGCTCATCTGTGGTCATGTTTCAAGGTGTTAGTCAAACTTGTAGCATATCCACGGGGGAATTAATGCAGCTAAGACAGCATCATGTGAGAGGCTCCACCAACTGGTTCTGCCTGCCCTGTAGATCCAAATCTTGACTGGAATAGCCAGGAGGGTGCTAATAAAATCTGGGGAGTCTCTTTATCTTAGACTTAGTGAGTAAGAAAAGCAGAATAGTTTAGTCTAAAAAGATGAAACCTAAACTAGAATTAGATATAATTTATTTTACTATACAGTTGATTTAGGTGTAAATGCATTCAGCACATTATAAAGGATGAACAGTGAGGGTTCTGATGTATATTTCCTCATCACCAAGAGTCAGTGAAAACTCTTTGTCAGATATGGTTGAGAGAATGGTTTCTGTTCTAATTTGGTCTGGATTTGTCTTTCCCAACAGTGAGGGTTCTGATGTATATTTCCTCATCACCAAGAGTCAGTGAAAACACTTTGTCAGATATGGTTGAGAGAATGGTTTCTGTTCTAATTTGGTCTGGATTTGTCTTTCCCTTGTATTGTCACATCCTGCTGATCTCCCATACAATGCCTTCTATTTCTATTCTATACCACACTGCTGTGGGATAGAACACATTCTAATGTCTATATCATTAGACATATTCTTTGTATTTACTCAAAGTTTAGATTTTTAATAGCAATATTTTCACCAGCCTTATTGCTAAAAGGCTTTTTTTTTTTTTACCTCTAATATGTGTACAGTCCTTGCTGTTACCTACTTTTCCCAGGAATGCAGCCTTATTGCTAAAAGGCTTTTTTTTTTTTTTTTACCTCTAATATGTGTACAGTCCTTGCTGTTACCTACTTTTCCCAGGAATGTTGTGTGTGAGTTTGTTTTTGGCTCACACACACATCTGCAATCTCCCAGCTGCACTCAACTTGCTTCCTCTGTGTTCTTCCAGATTAACATTACTGCCACCCTGAGCTAATGGTGGGAATTATAGTCCTTTTGTTTTGATAAGAATAGAAACTTTCAGTGTCAAGGCATACTTTTAAAAAAGTGGATTCTCCTCTGGAGCAGAAATTTTGAAACCATAAAAGTTCCATTGTGATGTTATCAAATCCTGCTAGGCTTTTGTTTAACACGGATGACCCCTGACCTCCTGACACCACATACATACAATTGACTCCTTAATTCTCCACTTGGATATTTAAAAGGCACTCAAAATAACGTTTCAGACAAAAATTCTTGAATTGCATCTCATTTGTCAAGACTGGTTCCTCCTGCTGTCCTACTTCTTTTGAATAAAAGGCACAAACTTTCAACCAGTCAACGAAGTCAAAAATGTAGGAGACATCCTAGTTTTCTTCTTTTTCACACCTTCCACATCGAATGCCATCAATAAGAGTTGTAGGCTCAACTTCCAAAATACTTGCCACCCTACTCCATTCTCCTCACATCTGCACCCACCACTGTGGTTCCAGCTACCATCACCTCCGTCAGGACTATGCGATGGCTTCCTGACTTATCCCTGCTCCTACGTCTATACCAACTACAGTTCATTCTTATCAAAACAGAGTGATGTTTATAAACATCCTTGACTACCCTGTTTAGAACATATCCCACTGCACTTAGGATAAATTCAAGCTCTTACCTTTACACATAAAGCCCCACACTGCCTTGCTCCTTTCTCTTTTCCCTGCTCAACTCTTTCCCGAGCTCCGGGACAAGCAACGAGCTCCTCCCCAGTCTCTTCCCATAGCACTTTTGATAGGGGACAACTTCTCATTCTTCAAGTGTCAGTTCAACTCTGTCCTCCTCTGCCACATTATCTAAAGTTCCCACACTTCCCCCTTGAGCTGGTTAGGCTTCATTACATTACCCTAGTTATTCCCTTCACTGCTTTTTCACTATCTGATTTATAATATTTATTTTTTGGCTTATAGCATGTCCTTCACATCTAGAATGAAAGCTCCATGAAGACAGAACATTGTCTGCTTTATACATTGCTCTATTTTCCAGCACATGGCAGTACGAGGCACAGAGCAGACCCTTAATAAATATTTGATGACATTGAGGGACTGTTGGGTTGAAATACTGGCTCTGCCACTTACTAATTATGTCACCTTTGTAAAGCTATTTAATCACCATTTACCCCAGTTTCCTCATCCATAAAATGAGGATGACAATTGTATCTATCTCAGGTTGCTATGAAGGCTAATTAAAACAATAGATGTAAAGCACTCAGAAAAGCACCAATTAAGTGTTTATTATTGTTATCGAAAAAACAATTGAGTCACATCATACAAGTTCCATTATCAAGTAATCACTATCAGTAAACAAGTGAAATTTAAAAGGAGCCTTCTTAAGATGATGCATTAACTGACAGTGAAATTCTAAAGAAGGGCATATCTGAATTCATACAGATGATGAGTGAGATACAGGTGAGCAGGGAGTTTTGTGGGTCCCATCAAATTTCTTCAAGACTTGCTCCTCTTTCTAAATATAGAGCTGAATCTAATTCTACAAGACACAGCACAGTATTTTCCCATAAACTGTGGTCATTTAATGACTCAGCCTCCATTCTTTCATCTGTAAAATAGTAATATAAGCATATCTAAGTAAGAGAGTTAGAGAAGATTCATACAACTTATAGAGAACTGCATAGCCTGCCCAAAGAGTAGGGATTTGGGGTTGGCAGTGGTGTCTCTTCTTTTCCACTCGATTACTAGAGTCTCTCCTAGTCTGGGTGCTAGGAAAATGTTAGTTGCTAGGCACACCTGGGCACACTGAGAAGAAAACAAGGAGTCCAGAGCATGGAGGAAGTCAGCTCCATAACCAAGTGCACAATGGGATGACTGCATCCAGGAGGCAGGCAAGCGTCCCAGAGGTTGCTGGGGCCGGGGCAGCGATTAACTCCATCTGGAGTAGGTGGGAGGTTTGTCAGGGAGGGCTTCCTGATCTCCTCATGTGCTCTGACCCAGAGACTGATCTTGTGGTCAGGAGCACTTCCAGGAGATACATACAGCTCTGAAACTAATCTAGCATTTTGGCTCTGTTTGAGGTACACCTAAGCTGACCCTGAGACACCCAAACCTCAAAGAAACTCAAACCGAATGTGCTATATTTCAACTTGTAAGCTGACCCTAGGACTGCTTGGCCTTCTCAGGAGTTCTCTGAATTGGAGATCTTGAGCCAGGATAAACCATTAGGTTTTCTTGGAATGCCCATTACTGCTGCAATCACCTCTTATCTGCCTGCAGAAATTTTGTACTTTGCTCCAGATCTAGTCTAAATCTCCTCTTCCCCAAATTGCCTTCCAGTCCCTTTCAACCACATCCTGCCCCTGATGCATTATTTTAAAGTCAAGAAATCCATCATATTTTTCTTGCACTAATTATTTACCTTGTCAAATATTTCTTATGTTTGACAATACAAGCCACTATAATAGGAATAATACAAATGTGGTGTAGGGGGGTGCTGTTTGTTTTTGTTCTGCTTTGTGTCTAAAGTTTTGCATAAAAGTGGATGCTCTAGCCCTAATCACAGAGTCGTATTCTAAAATCAAGGCCCTGAAAATAGAATGAATACTGTATTTGAAATCAGGAATAATACAAATGTGGTGTGGGGGGGTGCTGTTTGTTTTTGTTCTGCTTTGTGTCTAAAGTTTTGCATAAAAGTGGATGCTCTAGCCCCAATCACAGAGTCGTATTCTAAAATCAAGGCCCTGAAAATAGAATGAATACTGTATTTGAAATGGAAAATGTCTGGTATTTAGGAGAAAGCAGAAAGTGGGCATAACACAGGTATAGCGTGTTATAGCGTGATTAAAGTAACCTAGGGAAGGATTTCTGGCCAACTCTGGCACCATAATCTGCCTAAAATTCTTTCAACAGGACACTAACCTGACTGGAGAGTCATTTGGCTTAGTCACAATTCTTTTTGAAAAAGCAAATATTACTTAGTGATATATCAGTCATTCATAGAAGGCATGAAGTTATTTTCAAAGACAAGCAGGATGCTAAGAAGATGACCAAAGAAATATTTGCAGCTTTGTTAGCTGAATAACCCTAGAAATAATCTCCCTCAATTCTTAGACCCTCAGAATCTTTGCTATAAAATAAGGATAAAGAAGCTTTCTTTCAGAGGACTAAGTTGAAAATATGAATAAGGTCCTGTGAAAGTGCCCAGAATAGTAGGAACTCAAATTTGTGCCTCTCTTCGCCTCCCCACAATGGCTACCTGGTTTATCACTCATTAACTAATTATCTAATAAATATTTACTACATAGCCACTATATGCTAAATGCTATGCACCCAGAAATGAACAAGAAAGAATGGTTCCTATCTTCATGGTGAGCAAGATGAATAGTTAGCAAGTAATAGCACAAGTAAATAATCACTGTTGTGACATGTGCTATGAACTATAGGATACCAAAAAGTGAACAACAGGGAGGAGCTGCTTTAGTCTTCTGGGCAATTGGTTAGGGAGGACTTCAGGAATGGGAATGCATGCAAGTGGGAAGAAGAAATTTTGGAACATGACACTTCTGGGGTAATTGTTGTCCAGCCAAAGAATTGCTTAAGATCAACAGAGTCTAGGGTGGGAGAGACACATTCAGAGGTAGAGACAGTGAAGGGCATGAAAACAGATAAGGAAAGTCCTTGAATTACAGGTGAAAGATGAGATGTGGTTGCCTGGCATTGTCCTAGTGCAATCCTGAGATTACAACAGGAAGCTATTAAGGTGTAATCATGTCTCATATCTTTGAATTGTTAATCAGTAAGATTTTTCCCTAAAAATTTCCCCATTGTCCCTCTTCTGCTTCTTATGTTCCTCACCCTCACTCCAAACCCTAGAAAGCCTGCACTCCTTGTCTTGGGGAAAGGATATATCATCATAGAAAGCAAAGCAAATAAAA
>NW_007737028.1:35266-41361 GCF_000696425.1 Galeopterus variegatus
ACCCTCGGCGGGAGCGCCGCCGCGCTTCCCAAGCAGCGCACTACAGCAGTGCGCCACCGGGCCGGCCCAGAAAGCACACTTGACATAGAAAAACATTTGAGAGCACAAGATTTAAGCACTGTTGAGCTTCCCAAATCAGGGTGATTGAAGAAGGTAGAGCTCCCCACATCAACTTCGCTTCTACCTCAAACAGAGAGAATATCCCCTGGGCAGAGGAAGACAGCTGGTGACCAAACAATGAGGATGAATCTAGAGGGGACAACATTGGTGAGTCTCGGGGGAGGAGACTTGTTCTGTCCCTGAAATGTGGCCAAGTGCAAGAGAGATATGAAAACTCCAAAAGCAGAAGAATCTCTCCCCTTAAAGAGTCACAAGAAGTGGCAAGACCCTGGGGAGGAACTGGCTGATGGCTGGTCCAGACATGCATGGGGACCTCTCATGCCCTGTGTGAAATGGCCTGGTGATTCTTGTGCTCCCAGACTCTACGTCAAAGTGGTAAACAGAGCTGCTGGAGCCAAGGGGCTAGGTATAGGCACACGGCATCAAGATAACAAGTCATAGAGGTAAATGACCAAGTCCAAAGAGGATTATAGACACCTCAAAACTTCCTATTTGAAGGGTTTGTAAAGATGACATTTAGAAACTATTGGGACATTAAAGACTCTGAATAGTGAATTAACTAAATAACACCACCTTGATGTAATGGGAGTCTAGAGATAAAAATTGCTTGCTATATAAAAACAGAAAGTCATATGGTTGCACACCTTAGTTTGTGAACTGATATTCACGCCCACTGCAGGTATACCTGTGTTGCTATCAGTTCTTAGATACCAGATTTGCTTTTCCATCAGCTGAGCTGTTCCTGGATTCCTTTACTCTAGTATAAATTCCTGCCCTTGTGTTAAGCCCCAGTATCACTGCAAAGAGATTTTTCCCAAAGAGAAATCAAATCATTACAAATTTTGCTATTATTATTGTGAACCTATGTGTCCTGCTGTGAAACGGCCTCCATTTGATAGGCCGCAAAGAAGATTAAACGAACAGCAATTATGATCCTCCTCAGATGCAGGAACTGAGCTCAGGCCCCAGTGACTGGAAATCTGCATATCCTCGCACTGGCTTTTAGCAGTTCTGCCTGGAGACTCTCTTTGAAGTGTGTCCAAATGGGATTTTGAGTTGCAAACACTAGCTGCTCCATACTCTCTACTACAGGCCTGAGAAACACACTTTTGTTTGATGGTGTTTCATCTAAGGCAGTTTTTAGCTTTTAAATAAAAGAGATTACTGAAGCTTCAAAGCTAGTTGTTCCTTGGCAAAGGGTAACACAAATTCCTAGGGGAACAGAGAAAGGATGAAAATCCTGAGTCTTTCTGGTTCTCTCTGGAGTTCTCTTTTTAGGTCACTTTCACCAATTAGCTCCCAAAGATCCTTGCTGACAGCAATTTATAGATGAAAATCTAAACCAAATGAGCCCCAGCTGCAGGGCAAAGGCTTCTGTGGTAAAGCAGGGAACAGATTAGAAGCTGGCTCAAAAAAATACACTAAGTATGGGAATTCAACTGAGGAACCTCAAGGAGGTTTGCATTCCAGGAAATTAGTTCTGAGTCACTCCAGCCATTTCCTATCTCTCTCTCTCTCTCTCTCTCTCTCTCTCTCTTTTTTTTTTTTTTTTTTTTCACTCTACATGGCTTGATCCTGGGTGCTGGCTTTGTCCTTCTGCACACTACACTGAGTCACTTGGCCTTGAAGACTGAGTGTGGGTTTCAGCGTTGAGACTCTCTCCAGGGTCTGTTTCTACCAACCTCTCCCCATCTGGATGGATACACTACTGTTTTATCCTTGTAAAAAAGATGGAGAATGTCACAGGCAGAACTTGGAAGGAAAATTCAAGTAAATAGAATAATAAACTTCATAAATGGAAAGTGCTTTCAGAGTGTCCTAGGCAAAGTTATGCATTGTTTTGGAAAAACTGAATTTTGATAAAATATTGCACTCTCCACGCTTTTAAAAATGACTGGTTAGCCTAGGAGAATCACGTTCTTCAAATGATTTGGCCAGAACTTAATATTCATAGAAATTCATAGAAATGATACTGTGTTCAGGGTACTTGACAGCAGACAGAAGAATTTACCTAAATAGCAGAGAAACCAGAAGGTAACTGCAGTACTTACAGAACATTAGAGAGAAGAAAGGGTTAAAAAAAAACCTAAACAATTACAATGCTTAAATCCTACCTGTATTAGTTTGCTAGGGCTGCCATAACAAAATATCTCAGACTACATGGCTTAAACAACACAAATTTATTTTCTCACAATTCTGGAGGCTAGAAGTTTAAGATCAAGGTGTTGGCAAGTTTGGTTTCTCCTGAGGCCTCCCTCCTTGCTTTGCAGACGGCCACCTTCTCACTGTGCTATCACACGTTCTTTCCTTCGGGTGTGCACATCCCTGTGTGTCTAAATTTCCTCTTTTTTCGAAGGCCACCAGCCAGATTGGATTAGGGTCCACTGTAATGCCTCATTTTTATTTAATCACCTCTTTAAAGGCCCTATCTCCAAATACAATCACATTCTGAGGTAATGGAGGATCTTGTGGGGGAAGGACTTAGCACTTAACATTGGCATATACTAATAGTTAATTCTGCTGAGTATTACAGCCAGAATCTGCATGTTTTGGTTTTGAATAGGTAAATATTCAAATAATGAATGATCATAATATTTACTATGTTATTAAATCAAGAAGTTTTCCCTGTTTTTTGCAAAATATGCTCTTATCCCTTCTTTATTTCCCCCAAAACATATGGTATCTTGGGACTGTGTGACTCTCAGCCAGCAGGCTTTGTCTCCCTCTGGTATGAGAACCAGAAGTAAGGAATCCCTAATACAAGTGTCAAGGGTGAAGTGAACAGAGGGTCAGAAACTTTGCAGCCCTTCTCTCTCCACCATTCATCTCTCCTTAATTCTCTCCACCCCCAAAAAGTGGAGATTTCTAACTTTGACTTCTGGAAATAGACCATTCTGTAATTCTTGCACATTCCATCCAATACAGATTGAGGATTTATTAAGCAAATACTTTGGACAAGATACTATGTCTAGCACTGAAGGTGATGTAGAGCTGGGTTAGAATGATGCCCTGATCTCAAAGAGCTCTCAGTCTAATACAGGGAAAAGATACCCATAATAATAACTAACTGCAAAGTAAGGCAGACTAGGAGGAGTGCAGTAAGAGTTAGAAACAAGTTCTTCTGTAGTTACATAACAGGGAGATGTCATCTCTAGCTGAGGCTATCAGAAAAGGCTTCACAGAAAAGCTGGGAAGATGGGCTTGGATAAACGTACAGGATTTTGATAGAGAAGTTGGGAAATACAAAGAACATTTTATGAGACAGGAAAAATACATTGTGTGTAGTACAACCAGGAAAATATGGATGGGAGGCATATTATAGGTGGTTTGAATATAAGTTTGTTTTAATTTAGTAGACAATGGGGAACCATCGAAGTTTTTAGGAAAGGTATTAGACTGTCTTGGTTTTGTTTTATAGGGATTACTCTATCAGCAATATATTCAATGGGTTGGAATAGGAGCATGGAGGAAGGGACACTGGATCAGAAGTGATTATAGTTGTCTAGGAAGATGTAATATAGTGTTGAATTCTTGGCCACAATGGAAATGAGAAAAAGGAAGTAGATTTGAGAAAGGGTTTTAGACATTTGACCTTAAACAAATTGGTTTTGAGTGGCAGAGTTGAGAAAAAGGACTTCCTATAAGATGGAGATGAACAGAATTTGTAGAAGGAAGGGACAACAAAAACCAGGAACTAGAAGGTATGGTAGATGCCTTCAAAGATGGCCCTAATCAATCTCTCTCCTCCTTGGACAAGCAGTTGCTCCTAACCCCCAGAAGTGCCACATATTTTTCTTCCTCCCGAATGTGAGCTGGCCTTGAATTTACTTTAGCAAGTAGATTGTGGCCAAAGTGACATTCTAGACTTCCTAGCATAATTCTTTTTTTTTTTTGTCTTTTTGTCTTTTTCCGTGTCCGGCCACAGATAGCAACCCTCAGTGTTGCCCCCATACCGGACTGGGGACCAGCAACGGGATCGCAACCCTCGGTGTTGCTCCCGCGCCTCACTCAGCCAGTGAGCGGGAACCGGTCTGTATGTGGGATCCGAACCCTCAGGCGGGAGCGCCGCCGCTCTTCCCAAGCGGCGCACTATCCAGTGCGCCACCGGGCCGGCCCCCCTAGCATAATTCTTAAGAGATCTCCTTTGAAACTCAGCTGCCATGAGGTAAGAAAATCAAAGCCAGGCTACTAATTATTAGAATCCAATGGAAGGAAACCCTGAAGGACAGACTATCTTGGAGGTCCCTCCCAGCTGAGTAAAGATCCCAGGTTGGACCAGGAGAAGAATCGCCTTGCTGATCCCCACTCAACCCAGAAGATTCTAAGAAATAACAAACCATTGTTGTTTCAGGCCACTAAGTTTTGGAATGGTTTGCTACACAGCAACAGATAACTGAAACATGAGGTGAAGCTCATAGAGAATCTGTATTCATCTGCTCTGACTGCCATAACAAAATATGACAGACTGGGTGGCTTAAACAATAGACATATATTTTCTCACAGTTTTGAAGGGTGGAAGTCCAATATCTAGTTGCCAGCCTAGTGAGTTTCTGGCAAGGGCTCTCATCCTGGTGTGTAAGCGGTGACTTCTCACTGTGCCCTCACGTGGTCTTTCTTCTGTGTGCATCAGAGAGTAAGAAGGAGAGTTCTCTAGTGTTTCTTCTTGTAAGGACACTGAACCTGTTGGACCAGGGCCCTTCCCTTGTGGCCTAACTTAACCTTAACTACCACAGAGGCCCCATCTCCACAGCCACATTGGGAGTAAGGGCTTCAACATATTGAATTCGGGGAGGTCACGAATATTTAGCTCATACTAGAAGCCTTCCAAGTAGGAAAGATTTTTTTTTTCTTTTTCCCAGTGGCAAGAGCAAAGATAAATAGGTAAATTAAACTCAAAACCTTGGGAAGGCTTGGAGTTACTGCACAACCTAGCATAGAGCCTTGTACATAGGAGGAGTTCAACAAATCTTACTGAATGAACAGAAAAATGAATTATTCTATTACTTTTAGGTGAGATCTCAAAGTATAAAAGAGCTTCAAGGACAATTTAATGGGTAATATCATGTCTCAGGGAAAGATAATTAAACTGATTCTCTTTGAAATGGGATCTCTGAGAATACATAAAGAAGATTGTCTATGATTACATGAGTGTTCAAAATATACAGAAATATGTACATTAGGTGTTAACATGGAATACCTGGGGGAGGAGTGGACAGCCAGTGTGAATGGAGGAAGAGGAAAAGGAGAGAGGAAAGCCAAGCAAAATATATGAATTCATATACAATAACATATAAAATTTTTCATGTTTGAATGACCATGACCATCCATCTAGAAGGAGTATATGAATTATTTTTTCTAAATATAAATCACAAAATAATAAAAGATGGTCTGTAAGCTGATATACAGGGCTTGTCAGGAGCAACGCAGGTTTATCTACTAGAATTATACCAAGCTGGCCTCATTTTCTCTTTTGATCAAAATGCCTGCTATGGATTGAATTGTATCTCTGAGTTCATGTATTAAAAGCTTAATTCCCACTGTAACTATTGAGGGTGGGAAATCCTATTACGGTGTTGAAGGATGGGACATTGAAGAGGTGATTATATTGCAGGACCATGCTGTAGTGAACAGATTAGTAATGGTGCTGTGGACATGGTTCTGGGGGCTTTAGAAGAAGAGTGAATGAGGAGGTTGGTCTTTCAGTCTCTCTGCTTCCACTATCTTGTAATGTGAGACCCCTGGGTCACTGTCACCACCACCAAGACCCTCACAAGATTTGTTCCCTGGACTTTGGACTTCCTAGCCTCAGAAATCATAAGTGATAAATTTCATTTTCTTTATAAAATACCCAGTTCCGTGTATTTTGTTATAAGCAACAGAAATGGACGAATGCAATGCCAGACTGGGAAATCAGCAGAATTGGCAGACTACATTTGTATCTCAGCAAAGCATTTGAAAAATTATTCAGTAATAAT
>NW_007737028.1:42300-57581 GCF_000696425.1 Galeopterus variegatus
CGTGTATTTTGTTATAAGCAACAGAAATGGACGAATACAATGCCAGACTGGGAAATCAGAATTGGCAGACTACATTTGTATCTCAGCAAAGCATTTGAAAAATTATTCAGTAATAATTTTGTGGCAAGATGAAGAAAAAGCTGGCTTAAATAGATCCTGTTATTGTGGGAAGGAAGGTTTGCAATAGTTTGGCACAGGTCTTGTCCTGGGCCCTGTCCAGGACAATATTTTATCAATACCTTAACAATTTTTTTTTTAATTGTCAGATTTCCAGACAATGAGAACTTGTGAGGGCTTCCTCAAATATTGGATCAAAATCTTGACAGGTCAGAATAATGGTTCTAAACTGGAAAGGTGTAATTTAACAGAAAAAAATATAAAAGTCATACATATAGGTTAAAATAATATAATTGAGCAGATTTTGTTTAAGCATGGCTTGTGTGCAAAAATAAACAAAAGTAACTTGTGGTTTGGCTGACAGCTTTCTCAATATGAGTCAGGAGTCATTCAACCCTGGGAAGTTAACACCTGACTACACTGCTGAACATATAGGTTCAGACAAAGGGAGGTGATGGTCCTCCACGTTAATGGGCACTGGTCTGAGTGTATATAGAATATGGCATTTAATTTTGAACAAAGGGGAAAATTCAGGTTGTGGGGATGCTGGAAGCCACATCACATGCAGAGTTGTAAAGAAACTAGGTTTTTGGTGCTACATGGCAAGTTGTGTCCAAGTCCACCACCACTGCATAAAGCAAAGCTCTCCATTTTAGGCTTGTCCATGGTCCCATCCTGGATAATTTGCTCCACTTCCCTTTCTGATCTTCCTAGCTTCTGTCTTCATGATAGCTCTTCTTCCCGGTTTAAAAAAATATATATTTATTCATTCATTCTTTAACAAATTTTTATTAGTCACCTATGTTCTAGGCAAATTTTCTGAGCACTTTGAGTATAAGTAAACAAAATAAACAAAAATCTCTGTCATTGTGAGGTGATAATTTGCTCCACTTCCCTTTCTGATCTTCCTAGCTTCTGTCTTCATGATAGCTCTTCTTTCCGGTTAAAAAAAAAAAATTATTTATTCATTCATTCTTTAACAAATTTTTATTAGTAACCTATGTTCTAGGCAAATTTTCTGAGCACTTTGAGTATAAGTAAACAAAATAAACAAAAATCTCTGTCATTGTGAGGTTAACATTCTAGAAGAAAGTGACAGACAATAAAGAACCAACATTATAAATGAGTAAATGTTATGGTATATGAACTGTTGATAAATGCTATGGAAAAAAGGAAAGAATAGAACAGTGTGAAGGGACTCAAGTTTGCTAGAAATAAGGGGAAACGTTTGCAATTTTAAGTGGTGGTATCAGGGCTGGCTCATTGCGAAGGTGACATTTCAATAAGGCCTGGAAGGAAATGAAGGAGTTGCCCACCCACCTACATGGGAGAAAAGCATTCCAGTGCAAAAGCCCTCAGTACTGTGTGCCTGGAGGGAGTAAGAGAAGGAGAGATAGCAGGTAACGAGTTCAGGGAGATAATGGTGCAAGGTAAGGACTTCAGCTTTTACTTTAATTAGGGTGGGAATCCACTGGAGAGTTTTGAGCAGAGGAGCAGCATGATCTGAACTCCATTTCCAAAGGACTTCTCTAGCTTCTGTGTGAAGGATGGATTCTGGAGGAGCAAGAAGGGAGCTGAGACATCAGTGAGAAGGCTATGGCAGGAGGTGAGCAATGATGCTGCTCACACCAGCAGGATGTCAGGGTAGAAGGAGGGGAGGTAAACAAGACTTCCTGGAGGTTTCGATGTGACATATGAACAAATAAGAAGAGAAACTAGTTAAGGTTTCCAGCCCGAGAAGATTGAAGGATGACGCTCCGTCATCTGAAATGGGTTAGAGTGCAGAACAGAAGAGCTCTGGGGAGGAAGACCAAAGTTCAGTTTGGGATACACCATATAAAGTTGGAGATGACTATTAGACCTTCAAAAGGAAATGTCGAGTGGAGAGTTTACTATGTGAGTTTTGGACTACAGATATAAATGTGGAAGTCATTGGAATGTAGGTGGCATTTTAAGCCATGAGACTGAATTATAGCATCAAGGGAGTGAGTGTAGACAGAGAAGTGAAGAAGATCAAGGTTGAACTCTGGGGCTCTCTGAAAACAGAAGGTTAGGGAAAAGAGAAAGAAGCAACAAAGCAGAAAAAGAGAGTCTAGCATGTTAGGAAAAGCAAACCCACCAGGAGATGTGGTGCCCTAGAAGCCAAGTGAAGAAAGCATTGCCGAGAGAAGGATGTGACCAGCTGTGTCAACTGCTGCTGACAGGTCAAGTAAGGTGAGCACTGAGAACTGACCACTGGCTTTAGCACCATGGAGGTCACTAGTGACCTTGACAAGAGCAGTCTCAGTGGTGTGGTCAGGGACAAAGCCAAATTGGAATGTGTTGAAAAGAAATAGGCACTTCAGCCACAACTCCTTGACATCTGCATCCAGCACAGCAACAACTAAGCCGCTGCTGGAAGCCCCCTGGTCTCCCCTGCAGGAATGACAGGGGTGGCACGGGCCTTGACCATGCCCCCCTCCTTCCTCCTCCTTCCACCCTGTTTTCTTACCTCTTCTCCTCCCCCTCAACTTCTCCACAACAATATCTTAGAATGTAAAAAAATAATATTAATAAATAAATAAATTTTAAAAAATAATAAAAAAAAGAGAAATAGGAAGAAAAAATTTTTTAATTTTGTTGCAAAGGGGCAATAGCCAGAAGTGTAGTCAAGGGAAGATTTTATTAAAGATGTAAGTAATAATAGAATGTATGATCGTAGCTATGAGTCAATAGAGAATGAAAACTTGATAATGTAGGAGAGACAAGGAAGAATTGCTGGAGTGGTGTTCTTTGGTAGATGAGAGTTGATGTGATTCAGTGAAAAATAGAGATGGGTTGTCACTGAAGGCACAGAAGTTCATCTGTGGAAGCAGAAGGGAAGGCAGGCTGTGATGGCACAGTTGCTGTTGATGGTTAGATGGGGTGGTGGGAGTTTGAGAAAGTTCTCTTCTGGTTGCTTCAATTTTTCTCAGATGTAACACTCAGCTCTGATACATTCCTAAACCATGCTATGAATTCCCTCAATTCTATTGCTGTCAGCATCACAGCAAAATGCCTCATGAATCCAGCTAGGCTGAGGACCTAATACCTCCATGCAAACCATTTGGCACAACATCCTTGCCTGGTCTATCCCAGCCACCACAAGCGGGACCCAAAAAAAGTACTAGAAAAGAGAACATACATAAAGTGTACCACTAGATGTATTTTAGTATTTGTACCATTGGTATTTTGAGCAATTTTAACAAGTAGAGTGAATGTGGAAAACCCAAGCTGTGAAGTTAAGAAATACATTGCTCAAATACTAACTCTTCTTTCTATCTGTGAGAACTTGGGCAAGTAAGTTAAGTTGTCTAATCCCATTTCTTCATCTGTAGATAACGGAAGTATACACTTCATTCTGTCGCTTCTGGCCTCCAAAATATGGGGATTTGAGCGTCTTCCCTAACCTGTTAGATGTCCAAAAATGCCTAGGTTTTAGGCATTGCAAGGACACATGCTCATGGGGGAACAAGGTGAGACCTCAAAGCACAGTCAGAAAACAGAGCTCCTCCCACAGTGAAGCATTCTCCCGACGGAGGGAGTCACCCAGGGCTTGTGCCATCTGGCCCCTGCCCCTGGTATTTGTTGTTTGCCTTCACGAAAGCCCTTTCCCCAGTTTCTGCTCCAGCCCAGTTCTTAGGTTGTGTGGGAGGAGCACATCCATCTGATGTCTGAACCCAACGCCCCTTCATTCCCCTCTTCCTCATCGCCCACCCTCACTTTCGCCAGTTTCATTCTGAGCATAAGAGTAGCTCATCGCTCCACCACCGCTCATAGGCTGACGTGCCCTGTCATCTCTACTGTGCTGCCAGTGGAGGCAGGCAGTGACAACCGCTAAGAAAATCCTAAGAGCAGAGCCTCCACCATCCTCACCAGGACCCACTCTGAGGCTTCTCCTTGTATGTCCTGAGTCTTCTGAATAACTCAGTTTCATCAGAAGGTTTTTGTAATGTGAATTATGATGGAATAGTTTGAATCTAGAAAACTGCCTAAAGCTAAATCACCTGATTAGCCTTAATCATTAATTAAAATGTAACAATATTAATAAGAGGCCATGGCTTTACTTCTGCTCAACCCAGACCAAAATGGCATTTAGTTATTCTTCACACATACATAGTGGAGAGGCAAAGGAGCTGATCACTTAAGTGGTCAAATTAAAAGAAGGCCTAAAGGCTTCTCAAAAATATTTCCTCCTTCTTCCTGAACAGTTTGCTGTTAATGGCAGTCAAAGCTTATGTTAAAAGCTGATGAGTTAGAGCTTTGTGGGTTAAAGCTTATGTCTGCAAATGGCCTCCATTAACAGGAAAATGCACAACCCAAGAAAGAAACCCATTAAGGTGGTCACGTGATCCCAATAATATATTCCACTGATTATGTGATCAAATTAGCAGTGTGTCACTAATGTCAATGAGCTGCCAGGTGGGGATGTGACAATGTGTACAAAACTTACAAAGAGATGGAAAAGAAAGGTCAAGAACATGAAGCAAAACGTGGGCTGCTGCAGTGGGGCACAGCCTAAGGCACGGGAGGCTGTTGGGCTCCTGGTAAAGGAGTTGAAGTAGAATCCTCTTATCCAGGACCTGGAAACGCTAGGCTTTGTAATTTAACTCCACAATTCCAATTTACTATGGAATTGGAGAGGATGTTTTACTGATGAAGATAAGACAGCTTAGCCATAGGAAATGAAATACTAGAGTATAAACAGCCCTCTCTGGTGTAAATAGCAAGATTCCAAAGGATTGGTCTTGTTTAACAATTTGATAAATGTCTGGAAGAGGACTGTGTCCTAAACTCTTCACATCTGAGAAGGGCCCTAAGATCTTAGAGTAAATGCAAACTGACAGACTGATTAGGCTGAGAAATGAAAGAAAATAAATATTCCACATGAAATCACTACATTAGTGCTGCTTTCAGAAGAGGGGCAGGTTATAGCTTCACAGAGATGAGTGGCCTTTTACACCAGACTGTTTAATGCTGTCTCTCCCTGGGCAATCTCATGTATCCCTGTGACTTCTCTCAAGCACCAGGTCTGTAATTTCTGCAGCTCCCGGCAGGATGATGGTGGACCATTAGGTGAACATTTCTCTGCCATAGTGTCACAGGATCCTAACATACTGAAGTGTGAAGCCAGAAAAACAGAAATGGGTGCTATTCTGACTTATTCTTAGGGAATGTAGCACACCACCAATCTATTCTATCCATGGAGTAGAACTTCCAAATTTGTGGGTTTATTGTCTGTGAACCATGGAGGGGTGATCATATACAAAAAGAAGTGCAGCGCTTTAGTTATGGCTGTGAACATCTGCTGGTGAGGTGTCTCTGCGGTGTGGAAACTGAGAAGAAAGATTCATAGGTCATGGTCTAATTGAGAACATTTTTACTTAAAAATATAACTAATAAATAAACAAAAAATGTAGTAAACTCATTTAAATTGGTAGGCATAGAAAAAAACATTAAAAAACAAAGCTTAAAACTACAAACTTTCAAGTATAAGTTTTGTTTTGTTTTGTTTTCCAACTGGTTGCTACTGTTATTCTGGCTTTCATTTCTACATTGAGGAAAACTTAGAATTTATACTGTTATTTTGAGTATTTATAAATTCTTGACTTTGTAACTATGTACAACTTTTATTTTTTTAACCAAAGCTTAGCTGTTTCAGAGTAACATAAGCCACTTAACCACCTATTTTCAGTTAACCAAGGAGTAGGCATTTGCCTCCTTACTACATTCTTTCTTACCTCCGCGAGATCCAAACACAGCTCCTTCCCGGACAGCCATGACAGAATTTTCCACAGAAATGCCGACATTCTTCCCATCAGGTTCGTTCTTTGCCCAAACTCCAACTTCCTTTTCTCTCTCCTTCTCTTTCCATTCCAGCTACAGTCCCTAGATAATGTTATCTAAACTGCACCCTTGTGTAGATCATGGCCAATTATGTAAATCACAACGAACTCCAACTTCCTTTTCTCTCTCCTTCTCTTTCCATTCCAGCTACAGTCCCTAGATAATGTCATCTAAACTGCACCCTTGTGTAGATCATGGCCAATTATGTAAATCACAACGCAATTCCCATTCTCCTGCCCTCACTGCCGACTGCCTCTGAACATCTCCCACTGGACAGCCCATCTGTAGCTCATGCTTAATAGCTCCAGAAGGAATTTATTATATCCACTCCAAAATACGTTCTTGTATGGCACTATCTTCCAAGATAATCACTCTTAAAATCTTGATATCACCTTTGAATTGACTTCTCATTGTCCACACCAAGTAAAGTTTTGTGGCCAATAATTTTTTTTTTCTTTTCCAATCACTCTTGCATAAGCCTCACAACTTTTCACTTACATGGACCCTACCCATGTTCAGGCTCTTGTCCCTCTAATTGGAATTATTATTATTATTATTATAGCTTAACTGGTTTCCCTGCCTCCTATATCTGTCTCTTTCTGAATAATTATCCCCTCTGAATTAATTTTCTTTCTCACTCCTACTAAACTTCCCACTCATGTAATTAAAATCCAACCTTTGCCATCTGTTATACACTGACTCCATTTTTTCCTCCCAAGTTTTCCTCCTGCTGTAATTCCACCTCATCCTCATCCATTGAAATAACAACCATATCAGTATTGACCAGCATAGACTAAGTTATGCTGCAGTAACAAACAATCTCAGAATTTCAGTGGCTTTCAATGAGGGTTTATTTCTTGCTTATAATACCAGTTCTTTGGGACAGACTGCATCTCTACTCAATGTTGTCTTCATTTTGAGGTCCCAGGTGAAGGAGCTCCTGCCTAGAATCTGATAGTCTTGTGAAAGATGGAAAATAATGATGACAAAACCACATCGATGGCTCTGTAATCTTCTACCCATATTTCATTGGTCAAAGCAAGTCAAATGGCCAAGCCTGGCATTAATGCGGTAGGGATATAATTCTCTCACATAGAAGGTGCCAGTAGGGAATATCAGTAAACGTTTTGAACAAATAATATAATCTACCATACCATCATCAAAGGCACAGCATAAATCCCACCATGTTTTCAGTGTCTCAGTTCTTTTTCTAGACCAAGGTATCCCTCCCTTACCCCTATTGATATTTTGGACCAGATCATTTTTTGTTGTGGGCAGCTGTCTGTGCATCGTAGGATGTTTAGCAGCATCAGCATCCCTGGCTTCTACTCAACAGATGCCAGTAGCTCTACACACACTCATCAAAATGGCAATCAGAAATGGCTCTAGACCTTGGGAAATGTTCCCAGAGAGGCAAAATTACCCCCAATCAACAGACACTGCTCTAGTCTCTGAGTCCTTAAAGAACAAGAATGATGTCTTAGTCATTACTGCTTCTCCACAGAAACAACTACTATAAATCGTTTAATAATTGTTAGAAAATAGAATGGAAATTACAAAACAAAATTTCCTTTATTCAAAAATCAAGGGCAATATCTGTCTCTCAGGTCTCTTTTGAGAAAAACAGGAAATTTAGACAGAAAGAATTAAGTTTAAATTCTGGCTTTGTCACTCCATAAAAATCTGGGAAAGTTGCTCACCTTCTCCGAAGCTCAGTTTCTTCATCTGCATAATGGGGACAATAGTGTCTACCTCGCAATTTTGTGGTGGAGTCACAGCACATTGCTTGGCATGTGGTATGGGCTGCATAAATGGTGGCTGGCAGCAGCAGCAGCAGCACTTTCTCCATCACACATAAAATAGGAGATGTTTAAAAAACTGCCCCTTTGCATAGAAATGCCAAAAGTTACTCCCAGAAGGAGAACAGCATGGTCCCACAAAACACAAGTACTGCCTGCATTTGTTTCTCTATAAATAAGAGTTGTCAAGAAACTTGAGCTCAGTGGAGTTGCCATAAAACACATAAGCTTGGATATGAGCAGCAGGTTTTTGTGGCACTTTCCAGGATGTCAGCAGAATCTCACAAATCAGGCAACCAAAGTGCAAAACATATGCCCTCAGCAACTTGCCAAAAGCCAATAAAAGGAACCAACAGTAGAGCCAAAATCAAGGAGGCAGGCAGCAGCAGTTTGGAGCTGCAAACCCCCATAAATTCACATGGAAACGTATTTGATTTTAGTGAGAGCCTGACTAAACAAAACCATTTCAAATGATGGGAAGAACCTTTCTATAGCTACATACCATACAGTCAGGAACACCAAAGTGACAAATGTCTTTGGGATGTTTTTAATCCAGTCATTTGGAGTAAGGTATGTTGACAAGTCAGTGGTTTTGTGGTTAGGAAATGTAACTCAGCATGGTAGAAGTGGCCTTTTATAAGAGAGTGGCATATTGTGACATTATCGAGATGTGCAGCATTTTGTATCCAGGTGCAAAATATTTCTTTTGTTTTCTAGTTAAAGAAGCGCACTTTTCACTTACATGGACCCTACCCATGTTCAGGCTCTTGTCCCTCTAATTGGAATTATTATTATTATTATTATAGCTTAACTGGTTTCCCTGCCTCCTATATCTGTCTCTTTCTGAATAATTATCCCCTCTGAATTAATTTTCTTTCTCACTCCTGCTAAACTTCCCACTCATGTAATTAAAATCCAACCTTTGCCATCTGTTATACACTGACTCCAGTTTTTCCTCCCAAGTTTTTCTCCTGCTGTAATTCCACCTCATCCTCATCCATTGAAATAACAACCATATCAGTATTGACCAGCATAGACTAAGTTATGCTGCAGTAACAAACAATCTCAGAATTTCAGTGGCTTTCAATGAGGGTTTATTTCTTGCTTACAATACCAGTTCTTTGGGACAGACTGCATCTCTACTCAATGTTGTCTTCATTTTGAGGTCCCAGGTGAAGGAGCTCCTGCCTAGAATCTGATAGTCTTGTGAAAGATGGAAAATAATGATGACAAAACCACATCGATGGCTCTGTAATCTTCTACCCATATTTCATTGGTCAAAGCAAGTCAAATGGCCAAGCCTGGCATTAATGCGGTAGGGATATAATTCTCTCACATAGAAGGTGCCAGTAGGGAATATCAGTAAACGTTTTGAACAAATAATATAATCTACCATACCATCATCAAAGGCACAGCATAAATCCCACCATGTTTTCAGTGTCTCAGTTCTTTTTCTAGACCAAGGTATCCCTCCCTTACCCCTATTGATATTTTGGACCAGATCATTTTTTGTTGTGGGCAGCTGTCTGTGCATCGTAGGATGTTTAGCAGCATCAGCATCCCTGGCTTCTACTCAACAGATGCCAGTAGCTCTACACACACTCATCAAAATGGCAATCAGAAATGGCTCTAGACCTTGGGAAATGTTCCCAGAGAGGCAAAATTACCCCCAATCAACAGACACTGCTCTAGTCTCTGAGTCCTTAAAGAACAAGAATGATGTCTTAGTCATTACTGCTTCTCCACAGAAACAACTACTATAAATCGTTTAATAATTGTTAGAAAATAGAATGGAAATTACAAAACAAAATTTCCTTTATTCAAAAATCAAGGGCAATATCTGTCTCTCAGGTCTCTTTTGAGAAAAACAGGAAATTTAGACAGAAAGAATTAAGTTTAAATTCTGGCTTTGTCACTCCATAAAAATCTGGGAAAGTTGCTCACCTTCTCCGAAGCTCAGTTTCTTCATCTGCATAATGGGGACAATAGTGTCTACCTCGCAATTTTGTGGTGGAGTCACAGCACATTGCTTGGCATGTGGTATGGGCTGCATAAATGGTGGCTGGCAGCAGCAGCAGCAGCACTTTCTCCATCACACATAAAATAGGAGATGTTTAAAAAACTGCCCCTTTGCATAGAAATGCCAAAAGTTACTCCCAGAAGGAGAACAGCATGGTCCCACAAAACACAAGTACTGCCTGCATTTGTTTCTCTATAAATAAGAGTTGTCAAGAAACTTGAGCTCAGTGGAGTTGCCATAAAACACATAAGCTTGGATATGAGCAGCAGGTTTTTGTGGCACTTTCCAGGATGTCAGCAGAATCTCACAAATCAGGCAACCAAAGTGCAAAACATATGCCCTCAGCAACTTGCCAAAAGCCAATAAAAGGAACCAACAGTAGAGCCAAAATCAAGGAGGCAGGCAGCAGCAGTTTGGAGCTGCAAACCCCCATAAATTCACATGGAAACGTATTTGATTTTAGTGAGAGCCTGACTAAACAAAACCATTTCAAATGATGGGAAGAACCTTTCTATAGCTACATACCATACAGTCAGGAACACCAAAGTGACAAATGTCTTTGGGATGTTTTTAATCCAGTCATTTGGAGTAAGGTATGTTGACAAGTCAGTGGTTTTGTGGTTAGGAAATGTAACTCAGCATGGTAGAAGTGGCCTTTTATAAGAGAGTGGCATATTGTGACATTATCGAGATGTGCAGCATTTTGTATCCAGGTGCAAAATATTTCTTTTGTTTTCTAGTTAAAGAAGCGCACTTTTCACTTACATGGACCCTACCCATGTTCAGGCTCTTGTCCCTCTAATTGGAATTATTATTATTATTATTATAGCTTAACTGGTTTCCCTGCCTCCTATATCTGTCTCTTTCTGAGAAGGGTATACTATATCTCTCTGTATCATTTCTTACAACACCATGTAAATACAAATTCTCTCAAAATAGATTTTTAAAGGAAACATTTAAAAAGTGCATATTTGGTATATTATATAATACTTCAAGCAGTGTCAAACAACATTTCTTCAGCAAAGCATGTGACAATTCACACCAAGTGAAACACAGATTATAAATAGCCTCCTGTCACCTTGGGTCAGGTTTTGTGGCTACATGAGTTCAGGTTTAGTCAGATGTTGCTGCCAAATCAGCCATGAAAACAGTAGTTTTTCAGAGGTTTTTGAATTTTGGAAGCACAGATAAAGAATTATAAACCCAAGTCCATCTCTGGCCGCATAGAGGAAGGCATGAATGGATGCCACTGGCTGATTTGTCTCATACCTCCTGTTTCTTCCTCATTTCATATTCTGCACAGAAAAATTGGTGGGAATTATAGGTTTTTAATATAATGTTTCCATCGCAGAAGGTTTGAGAAAGAGCTGTTTTTGTGCATCCTTTTGAGAAGTTAGCCAGCAATTCCCAGGATGGGCTATGATGGAGGGAGGCTGTGGACAGAAAGACATGATCAACATGGAATAATAGGACACTCTCATAGCTTCTCCTAAGTCTCTACATAGTACCACTTTGTTGTTTGGGAATAAATTTTCAAGACATTAGAGTTCCTAAGCTTAAAAATAGTCAAAGCATATGTAGTCAATATGCATTAATTTAGAATTAACTAGTTGGCATTATCTACCAGTTTTTATTATGCATTTCTCTGTTCCTTTTCACTAAGGTGGAAAATAGAGAGTTGTCCAAATCTGAAATCATTGGCCACAATGCAGATACTTCATGAGTATACAGCTTTTCAGTATTAAATGAAGATGGGGGTTCAAAATTTGCAGTGGATCTCATGCAAATTACATTTTTATCTGAACAATATGGAAGGAACCTAATTCATTCATCTTTACCTGAGTCTCAGGTGTTACTTTTCTCCGTGCTACTTTTCACACTACAGTCAGAATTATGCCACTGAAAAATAAAGACAAGTCCATTACTCTCTTTTGGTCTCCTAAGTACCTGAAAATAGCATCTGAGCTCTCTAGTGTTAAAGAGGAAACCCTCAATGACCTGGCTGCAGTAGACGATAGCTGAGAGTGACAAGTCTTTCCATTCTGCCCATCCCAGTCTATGCCCCTAACACATCAATTACTTTGCCTAACACATCAATTACTTTCAGTTTTCTTACTGGTCCGTCATTAGTATGGAACACCATTCTCCCCATTCTTTACCTGGCCAAATGCCATTGCTTTGTAAAGTGCCATATTCTCCTGGAAGCCTCTGGGATCTCCCCTCTCCTCTACCCAACTCTGTCTGGACCAGGAGCACTTACGTATCTTCCAAGCACTTAATCATGCTACATTATACTCAAAGCCCNCTAAAATTCCACAAAACACTCCCAAATGCTTCACAAAATAAATAATTTAAAGATTTAGATCTAAACTCAGAAATTAGTACTTGCTTTACAAGGTTCCAGAGCTGTCATATAAGATTTTTTAAGAATTAAGAGAGAATAAATACAAAGATCCTCATTCATGCATGCATTCACTCAATAAATATTTATTCAGCACCCACTTTGTCCCAGCCACTGTTCTGGGCACCTAACAGATACACTTGAAGGTTGTAAGATACCCTTGAAGTTGTGATTTAAATATTTGAGATAAACAAATAACAACAAATATGCACGTCTATAACTTAGGCTAAAAAGTAGAAGACTGTTAGTCTTTATTTTTCATGTTTATTTTCCCTGACCTCACCATTCCATCATGGGTACCCAGCCACAAATATTCACTTTCTTGTGTACTTTTGCTTTATATATTTTATGACTCTTTCAACTGTGGAAAGATTTGCAAAGAAGAATGAGAATTATTCCTCAGAAAGTAGTTTTGACATACAGAGAAAAAGCAAAGGCCTATCAATATGGCTGTTTCTTCAGTGCTAGGGCACTTTGCATAAGAAATAATTGTTTTAATTTAAGACAGTAAGCATTGGAATTTAGTGCATAGCTACTCCAGAAGAGGTTCAGATAAAATGGGACAATTTTCATTTATCAAAAAATTTTCTTGGAACATTGAGACAAAAAATATTTAAAGAATATACTTTTAAAGGGGGAGGGGGGACTGGTTAATTCTCTTTTTTTCTTCTTTTCTGTCACATATCCTAAAAAATACACAACTTTGCTATTCAGACTTCTTTCATTTCTCTTGTACAAATGTTTAGAAGATTGCTTAAACCACCCTATAAGTTTTTAATTTTCCCTTACTTCCTCTCTTATTTGCTAAATCCTCATTTGTTCTCTTTGGGAAGATGAGAAAGTAAGTAAAGGATTACACACAGACTTCCTCTCTTATTTGCTAAATCCTCATTTGTTCTCTTTGGGAAGATGAGAAAGTAAGTAAGGGATTACACACAGACACACACACACACACACACACTTCTCAGAGATGTGCTTAAGTAGAATGTCAAGAAATATTGTTATTATATTTAGTAACAATTTCCACTATAGAATTTACCAAAAATACCTTTTGAACTTTATGTCAGCTTAAGGGGGGCAAATTTCATTTTAGAATATATTAACAGTAACTACTATGGCTTAATTTTATTGACATCAAAACTCACTCTGATGATGAGTAGCCACACCAGAGAGTTTTCCAATGAAGACCCTGTATCCAGCTCTGGGGAGTCTGAGGGAGCCAAGCCTAAGGATGGGCAAGTGCTGAAATCTGACAAGTCACAGATCTCTGCATGCTGCTCTGAGTCCATGTCAGGTGATATAGGAAGCCAGGTGAAGTCCTATTGAAAGGAGCTGACAGAAACAAGATGCGGGAAACCAGACTGCAAATTAGGGCTAGAGTTTGGGCCCAGAAGGAAAATGCAATGAGAAGGTAAAACCTGGGCCAATGCAAGTGAGGCAGATGATTGTGAACATTAAATAAGGAGGCCGCAACATGATGCAAATGTCACCTGGGCAGCAGGTGCTGCATTTACACCAGACACCAGAGATGTGGGTTTCCAACTCCTCTCCACTCCCTGATGAGAACACAGCCCCTTAGCTCCTGCCAGCCTAGCTCCTTAATGGCTCAAAGAATAGGCAGGGCTCTAACTGCAGTGGTAGATTTTCAGTGCAGCTCCACAGCCACTTACCCAAAATCTGTGGGCTAAACGTGGCTTTGAGTTCAGAAGTTTCAGGCATAAAGAGTCATGCAACAACTTGTATGGACATCAAAAGGCATGCAGCAGCCTGCATGAATTGTGCTGGGTGAAAACACCAAACACAAAAAATTATGCAGTGTGTGATACTATTTATCCAGCATTGTTAAAATGACAAAATTATAGAGGTGGAAAACAGGTTAGTGGTTGCCGAGGGTTAGGAGAGGAGCAATGAGGGAGGTGGCTATGGCTACAACAAGGCAGCAGATATGGTTTAAATGTATATCAATGTAAATTTCCTGGCTGTGAATTGATAGGGTTAAGCAAATGTTATCGTAGGGGGAAATTAGGGGAAGGGTATACTATATCTCTCTGTATCATTTCTTACAACACCATGTAAATACAAATTCTCTCAAAATAGATTTTTAAAGGAAACATTTAAAAAGTGCATATTTGGTATATTATATAATACTTCAAGCAGTGTCAAACAACATTTCTTCAGCAAAGCATGTGACAATTCACACCAAGTGAAACACAGATTATAAATAGCCTCCTGTCACCTTGGGTCAGGTTTTGTGGCTACATGAGTTCAGGTTTAGTCAGATGTTGCTGCCAAATCAGCCATGAAAACAGTAGTTTTTCAGAGGTTTTTGAATTTTGGAAGCACAGATAAAGAATTATAAACCCAAGTCCATCTCTGGCCGCATAGAGGAAGGCATGAATGGATGCCACTGGCTGATTTGTCTCATATCTCCTGTTTCTTCCTCATTTCATATTCTGCACAGAAAAATTGGTGGGAATTGCAGGTTTTTAATATAATGTTTCCATCGCAGAAGGTTTGAGAAAGAGCTGTTTTTGTGCATCCTTTTGAGAAGTTAGCCAGCAATTCCCAGGATGGGCTATGATGGAGGGGGGCTATGGACAGAAAGTCTCTCCAAAGTACCACTTTGTTGTTTGGGAATAAATTTTCAAGACATTAGAGTTCCTAAACTTAAAAATAGTCAAAGCATATGTAGTCAATATGCATTAATTTAGACTTAACTAGTTGGCATTATCTACCAGTTTTTATTATGCATTTCTCTGTTCCTTTTCCACTAGCGTGGAAAATAGAGAGTTGTCTAAATCTGAAATCATTGGCCACAATGCAGATACTTCATGAGTATACAGCTTTTCAGTATTAAATGAAGATGGGGGTTCAAAATTTGCAGTGGATCTCATGCAAATTACATTTTTATCTGAACAATATGGAAGGAACCTAATTCATTCATCTTTACCTGAGCCTCAGGTGTTACTTTTCTCTGTGCTACTTTTCACACTACAGTCAGAATTATGCCACTGAAATATAAAGACAAGTCCATTACTCTCTTTTGGTCTCCTAAGTACCTGAAAATAGCATCTGAGCT
>NW_007737029.1:0-458 GCF_000696425.1 Galeopterus variegatus
AGAGGAAATGTACAAGGAAATCACTGTCATAAAAAAAAATGTAGCAGAGCTTGCTGAACTGTAGAATTTATTCAGCGAAATAAAAAACGCAAAAGAGTGTTTAACCAGCAGGCTTGGGGAAGTTGAAGAGAGAACCTCTGAACTTGAAGATGGGCTGTTTGAAATAACACAAGCAGACAAAAAAAAAAAAAGAAAAAAGAAAAAAGAATCAAAGGCATTGAAGAAAATCTGAGAGAGATATCAGACAACCTTAAATGCTCAAATATCCGAGTCATGGGTATTCCAGAAGGGGTGGAAAAAGGTGAATGTATTGAAAACATATTCAACAAAATAGTGGGAGAAAACGTCCCAGACATAGGAAAAACCACAGATCTTCAGATCCAGGAAGCTCAAAGATCCCCAAATATATTCAACCCAAAAAGGGCTTCACCAAGACATACTATAGTCAAAATGGCAAA
>NW_007737029.1:5536-8344 GCF_000696425.1 Galeopterus variegatus
ACACACACACACACACACACACACACACCAAAAAAACAAACAACAACAACAAAAACAAAAAAAACGGGGTGGGGGGAAGAGGAAGATACAACAACCACAATTTTTTTTGAAGTTCTTACGACAAGCAAATGGAGGGGACACACTTGGGTGGGAGGGGGGAGAGGGAGGAGGGAGGAAGGTTTTGGTGATGGGACATAATAATCAAGTACATTGTATATTGACAAAATAAAAATAATAAAAAAAAGAAAAAGAAAAAAAATACATAAATTATGTAATATATATAATTTAAAAATATATAAATTTAACAATATATCTTATATATCTTTATATATCTTAATATATAAAATTAATACAATATTAGCCTTAAAAAAGAAGAAAATTTTGCATTTGCAGCAATGTTGATGAACCTGGAGGACATTTTTCTACATGAAATAAACCAGACACAGAAAGAGAATACCACATGATCTCATTTATATGCAAAAGCTTGTATAAGTCAAACTGATAGAAGCATAGACTAGAATAGTGTTTGCCATGGGGTGGGAGCTGAGAGAAATGGGGAGATGTTGGTCAAAAGGGACAAAATTTTATTTATGCAAGATGAATAAGCTCTGGAGATCTAATATAGCATGGTGACTACAGTTAACAACACCATATTATATACTTGGAATTTGCTGAGTGGGTAGATCTTAAGTGTTCTCATCACCAAAAAAAAAAAAAAAAAAAGTAACTATGTGAGGTAATGGAAATGTAACTACATGACTGTGGTGATTACTTCATAATCTACAATGTATACCTATATCAAAACATCCAGTTATATACCTTAAACATATACAATTTGTATTTGTCAATTATACTTCAACAAAGCTGAAAAAAGAGATAAACAGCAAGTACTTAAAAAGATTCTTTCTATAATGACATAGCACTTATCTTTTAACTTGCTTATCATATAGCCCTTTATTCTCAATAGAAGATTTCCTTATGTTAATAATTCTGGGATGAATCCTAAAAAAACACTGGTTATAAAATATAAATACTAAGACTATTGATTTTTTTCCAGCTCCAAAACATTTTCCAGGCTGTCATATTTCATAAGTTTTTCTCCCTTTCCTAGTTATCTTTTCAAACCCTATACATCCTTGAAGGCCCACATGGAATCCCATCTAATCAATAAGGCTCTGCATGAATCATCCAAAGTTTTCTTTCCTAAGTCACTATAAAATTTGATCACAGCAATGCCAATCAATATTACAAATATTTATCAACTTGCATGCTTGTGTACAAATTAAAAGGTGTACAGGAAACATAAGAAGGTAAAACATAGCCACTGTTTTCAAAGACTCTATAAAATAATTAGCATGACATCAGCACATTTAGCTTAAGTGAATATGTAACACCTAAAAATTATGAATTATTTTAAGGTGAATTGTTAATAATAAAATGAATCATAAAGAATTCCAAATTTTTTAAAAATATTTTAAACTTTCTTTTGACCCTTCAATTATTTTGTTTTTACAAGTGAAATAACTTACCAAATACATATCATACAGAAAAAGTAAGAGATGCAATGGTCGAAGTGAGGATAGGAAGCCCTGTATCTTCTCTCTTCGTGGCCCCTGAAGCACATCTTTATACATTTAGCATAAAGAAAATGGTGAAAATGATTTTAAAGCCACAGGACAACAGGGTTTTTAATGAATAAAATAAACACAACCCGGAATGGTAAGAAAAATCTTCATAGAAGCAATGAGACTGAATTCAGATTTTAAAAGAGCCATGGACACTGAGTACATACAGAGAACCATGTGGAGGCCTCACAGGTTGGTGGAAAGACCATGAGAAAAGCATTGAGGGATTTAGTTAAGAGATTTGGAAACAAAATCAACTAAAATGAGAGTAATACTTTTGTAAAATTATATTACCTTTCTCTTTTCATTTTAATGAACAGGATTGTGTCTCTGGTCACTCAAGGATACTTCTCTGCATTGAGTGATTGAATGAGGATGGAGGGACATGGAGAGTTAAAACTTTTAAGGCAGAAATGCAAAGAGAAAGAGTCCTTCAGGGTTTTATACCAAAATATAAATTATGAAACAGGACAATGGTTTTGAAAGCCAAACTTTGGGGGGAAAAAAGAAAAAAAGAAAATTTAAAATTATTTTAACAATCATTAACAAATAAAAGCCACATTTAGATAATAGAATTTTGTTTTGTTGTGTGTGGGTCCCCCCCCCCTTTCCTTAGAGGGGCTATGCTTTTTCCTCGTGCTAGGTAGGTAATGAGGTTTTTCCCACAGGGTAGAAAAAGAAAAGAAAATGTCTAGGTAAGTTTTAGTGGACCACAAATTACCAGAGGTGGTAGTTGTTCCCTGGATATGACATGGGAGAAGCTGAGCACCTAACTCCCACTTAGAGCATAGTAAAAGAGTAATGGGGAAAAAGCAGCTAAGCCAATAAGCCTGGAGTTCAGTTTCTGATTATCATGGTCTACATATGGAAACTCAAGGAACTCAAAAGATCCTGGACATTGTGATGACCATACAGTGTTCAGCAGAGGTCCTTCACTATGCAAGAACTTGGAGACTTGTAGCCAATGGCTGAAACATAGACCTAAGCGTTTTATGCCAAAGGAGCATCCACAAAAGGCCAGAAAGAATCAGCTCAACTTAGTGGTGACCAGTCTAGGGAGAAGACAAAACTAGCCACTGGACAGCAGAGACCAGTAAGATCTAAAAGACATTGTATAAATACCACAGACTTGTAGATTCATTACCTCCCTTGCCAGAGCAAGAATGCAATAAACCCTTCCTAA
>NW_007737029.1:9344-11003 GCF_000696425.1 Galeopterus variegatus
GGGGGGGGGGGAAGCAAGCACTTTTCTGAAGCTTTTGAGTTATCCAAAAAGGTATTTAAAATTACTAGGCCAGATAGGATTAAACTACTAGCAGAGAGTTCATATGTGATTGATATCAGAAGAGAGGGTCTGGGGAGGCCCAATAGCCAGCCTCAACCCACCCCATCTTCTTACCAGTTTCTTGACTCCACCACAGCAAAGAATTCAAGGGCAGAGACATATTAGAAAGTGAGAACAGTTTTAATGTAATGATTTAGAGAGACAGACTTCACAGAGAAACTTCCAGAGACTGAGCAGGGTCCTCACCAAGTTTGATACCAAGTTTAACACAAAGTGAGAAATACACATCCGCAGATAAAGTGCAGGCTGGCTCTAGAGTGAACAGCAGCCTGCTAAAGTAAAGTTTAATACAAAAAGAAAGAAATACACACTCCACAGGCAGAGTGTGGGCTGGCTCCAGAGAGAGTGTGAAACAGCAATGCTTCCTACAGGGATTCCACCTTTATAGTTTTGCTGTCTAATACCTATTCATGTTACCTAATGAATACTCACCTAAGGGGGTGGTTCCCAGTTATGTAACTTAATCTTGCACATGCTCAGTTGGTCTCCTTTCAAGGCATGTTCATTGGTCAAATTCTAACACATGCACTGAACATATTCAAGAATATTCTGTGCTCTTTGGCACCTCTAGTGAAAGGTCATTCAAAGGATAAACTCCTTTCCATTGAGCATGCTCAGTCACTGGGGTCATATAAGCCTAAATAAACTTATTTTAGTGAGCATGCTCAGCTACTAGCGGTTATATAACTCCTCTTTGCTGAGCATGCTCAGCCACTGGATATGCATATGTCCACCCCTTGCCTTCTCAGTCTCTCCATGTTGGTACTAAAAATAGGTCCAACAAGTAGCAGTAACTTTCCTCTAGATGCGGGCCCAGAGGAGGGGCTTGAGACCTTGGGGAGTGGCTTGAAACGCAGAGGTGTGTCCTGAAACAGGAGACCAGGGAAACTGCACACCTCCTATCTCATGATAACATGTCCAGGCACACCCAGAGATTGTATGGGGACTGACTGGATGGGTTGGGTAAATATGAGACTAGGAAGATGAATTACAGAAAAACAAAGAAGTTATATTTGGAAATAGTCTGACTAAAATGGAATCCTGCTACACAAATCAGCTTGAAAATAATCGTGATATATTATATATTATACACACACACACACACACACACTGAAAATGCTTAATAAGAATGAAATTTGACCCTGAAAAATAGGAAAAGCAGTGGAAAATTCCAAATGTAAATTTTATGCTTTTGAAGTAATGTCTCTCTTCCGCACTCCATTGGTTCCTCAATCTTCACTCCTCCCTGTTACAGACTTCTATTTGGGAACGGTAATTTTTCCACTTCTCCAGTGATCTTTTTCCTTAGAATCCACCCAGCCATTTTTGTCCTTTCCCTCCTCAGGTAGGTAGACAGTCAAATGAAGCTTTAAAAAATAAGTAAAAAGGAAAGTGAGAAGGGCAAAATATAAAGAGCTGTTTAGGGTTTGAGCTAACAAGTTAGCCAGCCACAGTCTCATGAGTGCCTGCAGAAGGCATGAAACCTCTGCCACAAAAACAAGGACTTTATTACTCATGGCAATAGCAATAGCAATAGCA
>NW_007737029.1:12043-14920 GCF_000696425.1 Galeopterus variegatus
CGTTGCCAGTCCCGGTCCGGTACGGGCGTGACACTGAGGGTTGCGATCCATTGCCGGACACCAAAAAGGAAAAAAAAAAAAAATGAGACCCATGGAGAATTGTTTCCCACTGGAGGCTTGGACTCTACCCTGTAACTACTTATCACATTCAATTGAGTTTATGATTTACTTATCAGCCATGGGAAGCTATTAAAAACACTGAGAAGAAAAGTTATTTTTACCAAGTATAAGAGTAGTATCTCTGATGTTTGAAAATTGGTTGAAAAATAGATTAAAGTGACATTTCATTAATCCGGGTGAGAGGTATTATTAAAATATTATTTATGTGATTTATATTTCTCTTAACTTGCTAACTAGATTTATTGTTCTCTTTAAGTCCAGACTATATATTATACTTGCTAACTATTTTCCATATCCCTATCACAGAATTGAGTGCATAGTACACATACAATAAATACCCTTGTTAATAACAATGATTTATTAATTTGAACCTGGAGATTACTAAGAATATTGGATAGTGCTTTCAGTGACTGGCTGCAGGAATATAGCATAGGAAGATCTGAATTTGCTCATACTTCTTCAGTACATATGTCATTACCCAGAAAAGTGATCTTCTCTTTAATGCTACTTCCTTTTTGGAAATTCTCTTTATATACAATTTACATTACGTTATACAGAACAATATCTAAGCCTTTTTGGCATACAACTCCAAAAAGCCAGCCTATAAAAGGGTCAAGGCATGAAGTGTGTAACAATGTCTCATTTTTTTCAGAGACTTGAAATATCTACACTGTCTTTTTATAACTTGTGTTTTTACATCACAAGGTCAAGTTTATATAATCTGTGTTTTTATATCAAGGGTGGCTAAACTGTTCAGGTGTTTTATAATTGCAGAGAGTTATTGCTAGAAATTGAATTTCTTTTTTTTTTTCCTTTTTGTCTTTTTTACTGACCGGTACAGGATCGCAACCCTCAGTGTCGCGCCCGTACTGGGGACCAGCAACAGGATCGCAACCCTCGGTGTTGCGCCCCCGCCGCGCTCAGCCAGTGAGCGGGAACCAGTCACCACATGGGATCCGAACCCTCAGCTGGAGAGTGCGCCACCGGGCTGGCCCAGAAATTGAATTTCTAATATTGATGTTTCCCATTCTTAATGTTGCAGTCATGTTTTCTTTCAATTAATTAGAAAAATAGTGTATGTTATAGGAAAACACCTAAAGCAAAACCTGATTCCAGGTACCAATCAAAGTGAGAATCAAAGCCCTTAGTGCTCATTGTGTGAACAATTTCTCTTTGGAGGTCAATGCCACAGATGAAACTGTGGTGTTTTTTGTTATCATTTTCTTTACTAGAGTCAGCACTTTCATATAGAAGCAGATGACAGCATCTCTTACTAAAGTTTAAAAGTCAACCTTTGCCAAATGCCTATAGAAGTGATTAACAATATTATCTTAGTCAATTTAGCTAATTAAGTTTATTCTGCATCTCTGCGATTTCCTTTGATTTCTTCAAGGTTTTGGAAACTCAGGAAAGAAAAAACGAATTTCCATAGAAGGAAGTTGCATAGCAGAATTGAAGTGAAGGTTAAATAACTCTGGTAGAATAAGTCTCATATATTTCACCGTGATATATTCCATTTTGCATTACGATACCTTAATACTTTAAGAGTGCAGTAAACTCCGCAATATTGAACTGATGATAGAGAAGTGTGTTGTTGTAATTGTTTCCTCTGACTCCCCATCTTGGAATTAGTTGTTCATGTTCTATTTAGCATCCATATTTTTCTCACTAAATCACCAAATAATTTATTGTTTTTAAGGTTTTACTTTCTCCTAACATGACAAGCCATTTATGATTTCTCTGAGCCTCATTTATACTACACACTATGACTTCACATGGTGAGTCTGTAGCAGAGTGAAGACTGAGTTATTACAATCCAGTTCCTTATTTAAAATTTCTTGCCAATGTGTCTTTCTTTACCAATAAAGACAAAAAAATAAATGCTAAAAGGTTTTATAATCCCATTTTGGAAGATTTAAAACTAACCCTTTCACATTCTGGTGGAAATGCGTAAAGGTTTCCCATGTCATTGGGATACTGAAGGAATGTATAATATATGTGTGTGTCTCTGAAATTTCTATAACTTTATAAATGAGAAATTAATAACATAATATGTATGTTTGTGTGTGTATATATACATAATTTTTTTGCCAACGAGAAATGATAAAACCTTGTGCAATGAATTTATTCATGATGAGACTTTACATAATGTGATTTTGTAGCACTGATTTCTCTTTACATAAATTTTACTGTTGTTAATTCTTGAGTCTTCTGCTTCATTCTGATAATATTATTGTTTTTCCCTGATGAGAGAGCCCAAAGGGAATGGGAAGGAGTGTTCTCCTCAGCTCTTGTTCTCAGTGGAAGAAATGCTTGCCATTGTCAACACGACACAGTGTCATAGCCACTGTCACATTTGCAGACACTACAGTGTACAATTTATGAGGTTTACATAAAGGCTATGTGGAATAAATCAATGGCCTTTATCTTTGCCTGGTATCATCCTTGCATTATTTATGAGCAAAGAACAATGCATCATGCTGGACTCCATTGTTAGACTGCTATAATTCACCTAGTAAAACATCACTTTCATGGAGAGCCTGATGCTAGCATGAAGAGGCAACTTCTTCTTTTTGAGGAGAGCCATGCAGCACATTTCAGATAATACATCAGAACATGCTGGCTGCACTTATTATAATGATCAATCTTAAAATGTAGCACAACTCACGGAGAAATAGACTTTCTTAAGACTGCAGTCTGCAAGAAACGCCACTTACCTCATCAATCTTTTTGACACCATACTGTTGCAATTTAGTA
>NW_007737029.1:15734-16112 GCF_000696425.1 Galeopterus variegatus
TCTGCAAGAAACGCCACTTACCTCATCAATCTTTTTGACACCATACTGTTGCAATTTAGTAATTCATTCAACCATTTTTTGATAAGCACTTATTATGTTCCAGGCATTGTTCTAAGAGCATTAAATTCTTTGGTGAATAAAGAAACAAATGTATAGTCTTAGCCTAGATTCCTGCAGAAAAGAACCTGAGATAAGAGCTTGGATTCATGAATTTTACTTTGGAAAATGAAAGCCAGTAACTGGAGTACAGAACAGGAATGTTGACATAGAGAAGGAGGGAAAGTTAATTTAAGTTTGCATCATTGAGCTGATTATAGCTCAGTGAACAACTAGAATGCAATTCCACTGAGGATCTTCTTGGGAGCTATGTATCAGCAC
>NW_007737029.1:16438-17012 GCF_000696425.1 Galeopterus variegatus
GTTTTGGCTACTACCAAATTCCAGAATAAAGATCTTCAAGCAAAAGAGGCTTTAAAGAGCCAGTTTTTCAACACTTAGCTAAAAATTTTACATCCATTCTTCAGAGAGGTTGGAGAAGCCAGAGGAAAGGGACTTTAAAAAGTTGGGGGAGAGAAAGCTGCCAAGGTCCTGCGAGCTCTCTACCCATGCCATGAAAGGCAGCTGAGAGGGATTCAATTTCTCAAAGCCAGAAAAGGAGGCTTCAGTGGGATGCCGTAGAAAACATTATCTGTTTTCTATAGAACTTGGAAGATACAGTAGACTAACATGCTTGAGAAACCTACAGGGAGAGTGACCGTGGTAGGGTAACTGCCCTGATAGTAGAGAAAAAGAAGTTAAAAATTTAGCAACAGCCTCTATTACAAAATGCTTAGGGTATAGTCAAGAGAGTATTGAAAAAGGGTTAACCTGAATTCTGCCCAGGGAGTCTTCCTGGATTGGAGAGGAGTCCTCAGCTAATGTAATGTCTTGATTCTGAAGGAGAAGTAATAAATCATCAGCCAGAAGAGATATCTCATCCACATCAAGGGAAATA
>NW_007737029.1:17954-19157 GCF_000696425.1 Galeopterus variegatus
CGTCAGAATAAATCATGGGCCCTACAGAGAGGCAACAGAGAAAGAAGACATGAGAAGGGAGAAAGAGATTAATGAAAAACTGAGTTCCTGGAAGCACACTTGAGGATTGACAGTGCTTGGAATGAAGGGCAAACAATGAGAAAATTTCTCCTGTGTTTGCAATAAATTAGTAGAAAGAATTTTTGATAGGAATGAACTGTACCTGCACATCTTCCAGTTCTCCTGGGACATAATGTCTGGGACACACATAATTAAAAGCAAAGAAGGAAAGATGAAGATCAGAAGGTATAGTAATGCATAAAGCAGGAGGAAGCTTAGAGGTCAGCTGACTTTATCACCCTTAGGTCCAGTAGCCAAAGAGAGATCCTGAGATTATTAACTCAGAGAGCATATTCCGGGGCCAACTCATCTTCATACTCAAGTACAAGCCAAGTGACAGGCTGCAGGTTCTTAAACACTCTACTTCATGTCAATCCTTCTTCAGAGTCTCTGAATTCTTAATGAATAAAATATAGCAAGATTCACTTTTCTTTCTTAATAAGGAAATTGTGGATGGAAGCAGCAATTGCAATTGATTTAACCTGGTTCAGATGAAGATCTTATACCACTTCTTCCAATTTGCTATCTGGCCATACCTCTTCAAAATCAAGAGAAGCTGGACACCTGAGAGGATGATATACCATGACTGTCAATAAATAAAATAAAAGCCACCAGCTGAAAAATGAGAACATAGACAATCAACAATTTTCTCTTTTTTTGTGGCATCAAATGTCTAATTTGAGTCATTTTCTTTGAAATTACCGGGTGTCACAGGTAGAAACTGTGTCAGCCAGAATGCAGTATTGAATACACACTAAGCCTGACAGGAGTCAGTTGAAACCTCTTGCAGAAACATAGTCACATGAGCAGGCAAATTATGTCTTAGGAGAGAGAGTTATCTCCTATTTTATTCTAAGAAATTTACCCATAGTTTTCATATATATCAGATGTCTTAAAGACTTGCACAGTGCCGGATTTGACATGCCAAGAGATTCCTCTAAAACTAACATTCTCTGAGAGAAACTTTAGTAAAGTTTAGCAAAGAGAGAATGTCCATTTATTTTGAGAAGCCTTTGCTCTGGTATTCAAACTACGTTGGATGATTACCAGTCCCTTAAGTGAGCAGACCCTCACAAACTTTGAGATTTGTCTTTTTTTCTAAAA
>NW_007737029.1:20379-22459 GCF_000696425.1 Galeopterus variegatus
AGTACCTTTCCAATGTCCTAAACAGTGTTGGAGAAAACATCTTAATAATGATAAATTATATACACAAGAGCAGGAGAACACACTGGTTTACACATCCTTCCTCTTACTTAAAACAGGATTTCCTGGGGGCCGGCCCGGTGGCGCATGCTACAGTGCGCTACTTGGGAGCGCGGCAGTGCTCCTGCCAAGGGTTCGGATCCCACATACAGACTGGTTCCCGCTCACTGGCTGAGCAAGGTGTGGGAGCAACACCGAGGGTTGCGATCCATTGCCGGACACGAAAAAAGACAAAAAGGAAAAAAAAAAACAGTATTTCCTGGAAAACCAAGGAATAATCATTATCACAAAAGGAACATATATTCAGCATTTACTATGTTCCAGGCATCATGTGAAGCACACTGTATACTTTACCTCATTTACTCTTCGGAATGATTCCACAGGTTATTATTATCATTATAGTCTCATGGTTGAGAAAATTGAGGAGATGCAGAGAGGACAAGCAAAACTGGCTGGTTATATGATTAGTGTGATGGGCTGAACGTCTATATCCTCTAAAAATTCATATGTTGAAACCCTAATCCCAATATAGTGTATATATTGGTGGAGCCTTTGGGAGGTAATTACATCACGAGGATAGAACTCTTGTGAATGGGATTAGTGACGTTATGAGAAGAGGACAGAGAGCTAGCTAGCTCTTTTTCTTCCGTGTGTGGAATGAAGGAGAAGTCAGCTGTCTGTAATCTGGAAGAGGGCCCTGATATAGTTTGATATGTTGCCCCCTGCCCCAAAGCTCATGTTGAAATCTGAGCCCTGATGTGGCAGTGTTGAGAGCTATTTGGGTCATGGGGGGCAGATCCTTCATGAATAGACTAATTCCCTCCCTGAGGGTTGCAGTCAGTGAGTTTTCATTCTATTAGTTCTTGCGACAGCTGGTTGTTTAAAGGACCAGCACCTTCCCCCACTCTTGCTTCCTCTTGCCATGTGATCTCCTTGCACCTGCTGGCTGCCCTGCCATTTTCCACCATGAGTAGAAGCAGCCTGAGGCCCATGTCAGGTGCGGTTGTCCCAGAATCGTAAGCCAAATAAATCTCACCTCTTTATGAATTACCCGATTTCAGGTATCCTGTTATAGAAACACAAGAAAAGACTAATACAGAAAATTGGAGTGGGGTGCTGCTTAAAACTATGCTGAACTTTTAGAAAACTAAAGGTGAAAAAGGGGAGGGGAGGGGAGAGGGAATTGGTCAATGGACACAAAGAATGATTGTGTATTGTAATGACAAATAAACGAAATATACTGATCTACACATCATGCATAATTATTGAAAATCAACATTGTACCCCAAATGTATGTGTAATAAAAAATAAATAAACAAATAAAATAAATAAGTAAAATAAAAAAAGAAAATGTGGAAGTGGCTTTGGAACTGGGTGTTGAAGAGAGGCTGAAGGATTGGAGGAACAAGCTATGAAAAGCCTAGATGTTGGTGAGGAAAATTTGGAACATCTTACAGACTGGTTAAATGGTGGAGACCAAAATGTTGATAGAAATATGGACTGTAAAGACCATTCTAAGGAGGTCTCAGATAGAAACGAGAAGGAGATTATTGGAAACTGAGGCAAAGATCACCCTTGAAACGAACTGGCAAGGCTTTTGGCTGCATTCTGTTCATGCCCAAAAGTTTTATGGAATGTAAGACTTAAAAATGCTGAACCAGTGTATGTGGCAGAAGAAATTTCATAGCTATTTGCAATGGCCTATGCTTAATTATAATAGAAAAGGCATAATGTAAAGCCAGAATTTATAATTCAAAAGAAAGCGAAGGACAAAAAATTAGAAAACTTTCAGCCTGGCCACAAAAGCAAGGATGTAGCCCAGTGACTAATAAGGAGATTAGTACAGAAAAAGGGTATTATCAAGAGAAGGGAAAAAAGACCTTGAAAGCATTTCAGAGATCTTTGGGTCACAGGTCCAGAGGCCTAGGGAAGCAGAATGGTCTCAGGGAACAGACCTAAAGCGTCCTTCCAGGGCTCGCTGCCCAGGGCCACCTTGGGAAGCTGCTTCCAGCACCAGTACCCC
>NW_007737029.1:22970-24745 GCF_000696425.1 Galeopterus variegatus
GTCCTTCCAGGGCTCGCTGCCCAGGGCCACCTTGGGAAGCTGCTTCCAGCACCAGTACCCCGGCTGCTCCAGCAGTAGCTAAATTGTTCCCAGGTGTGGCCTGACCCACACCTTTGGAAAATACAAACCAAAAGCCTTGTTTGCATCCATATGGTATTCAGTTTGCAGGCTCAAAGAATGACAAAGCTGTGGAGGCTTGGGAGCCTCCACCCCAATTTCAAAGGATGGATGGAAAAGACTGGGGACCTAGGAAGAGATCTGTCACAGGGGTGGAGTCATTGCAGATAGCCTACACTAGAGCAATGCCAAGAAGAAACATGGGGTCAGAGTTGCAGCAGAGAAACCCCATCAGTGCTATGCCTATTGGAGCTGTAAGAGGCAGACTACCATGAAGACTCCAGAATTGTGGAGCTACCACTGTGCAACATCATCCTGGGAGAGATAAAGCATGGCCCGAGACGAAGAAAGCTGTAGGAGCGGAGCTGCCTGAGGACTTGGGGACCCAGCCCCCACACCAGCATGCAGAGGAACATGGAGTTAGTTACATGATTAACCAGCTTTGAAATTTGATGCCTGCCCTGCTGGGTTCTGGACTTGCTTAGGATCTGTTATACCTTTCTTTTGACCTATTTCTCCCTTTTTGAATGGGAATATGTACCCTATGTTTGTCCCATCACTGTATCTTGGAAGTAGATAACTTGAATTGATTTCACAGATGGGACTCTGAACTTTGGACTTTTGAGTTAAAACAAGTTAAGACTTTGGGGATGGAATATGTGTATTTACCCTTGAGAAGGACATGAACTCTGGGGGCTAGGAGAGGAATGGCTTGGATTGAATTGTGTCCCCCAAAGTCCATGCATGAGAAACAACCCCACTATGACAGTGTTAAGAGGGTGGGAAATCCTACTGTGGTAGTTGAAAGGTGGGGCCTCGAAGAAGTGATTGGATTATGAGGACTGTCCCCTCATGAATGGATTGACTCCTTCTTAGAATAATGGTCCTGGTTCTGAGGGCTTTAAAAGGAGAAGGAATGAGATCTCTCTCTCTACTCCACCATTCTGCCAAGTGAGACCCCAGCGTCACTGTCACCACTAACAAGGCCTTCACCAGTTGTGTCTCTGGACTTTGGACTTCCCAAAACTATAAGGAATAAATTTCATTTTCGTTACAAATTACGCAGTTTTAGGTATTTATGTTATAAGCAACAGAAATGGACTAATACAGGCTCTGACCAGAATTCAACCATGTTAGCACCCTGATCTCTCACTTACAGACTCCAAAACCATTTAAAATAATTTTCTGTTGTTTATAAGGCACCAAATTTATGGTATTTTGTTACAGCAGCTCAGGCTGACTGAGACAGCTATTATAAACCAAAAACTGTACACAGGACGAACTGGCCCCAAATCTTATATAGCAACCTTATGTTCTTCACCTCAGATCTTCTTAGCCTCACCTATTTTGGGGATCTTTGGCCACTTATTTCACTACAACTGCCACTGTTGCAGTCAGCTGTGTGTGAAAAGGGACCAAGTGCACGTAGGACAGCCTGACAAGGCTTCCTCTCATACCCACACTGCATATCCCTCACCTCCTGCCTCTATGGTTTTCTGTTCATTTTGAGGCACAGCAAGTTACTTGAATGTACATAAGTAGTTAATGCCATGTGTGGGAAAACTGTTACCCAATGGAAGATGAGAGCCAGTGTATAAATTCTTCATCCATCATCCTGCCAAATGTCTGCCTTTAGAAGCCATTGTACAGCCTTTCAG
>NW_007737029.1:24911-27213 GCF_000696425.1 Galeopterus variegatus
AATTCTTCATCCATCATCCTGCCAAATGTCTGCCTTTAGAAGCCATTGTACAGCCTTTCAGAGGATGGCTAAGTAAAATGTCTGAAGTGAAACACATATGAAAGAATTTAATACAGCGAATGAGAGACTTCTACAACTGTTGGAAGAGCTATAATTAAAAGTAAGAAAGTATTCACTAATGCTCCTATCCCATAGCTCCAAAGCAGGTAGTTCTCAAGAGTATACCCAGAAACTGCTACGAATCTTAAGCAGCTCTGGTGAGCTCCCATCAACTATCAATGGATGACCCTCGCAGGCTTGTCTGGAATTTACCTCATGCCTCCTGCCCACTGGCATTGCTACCTACCCCATCCTCTGGAGAACAATGATTTCTCCCTCTTGACTGCCTTTCAAGAGTCTCTCATGTGAAGAAGTTAACTCAGAACTACACAGGAAGGAGAGTTACTGTCTTAGGAAACCTTGGACTGGGGGAAGGCGAGGATGCTGATTGACAACAGAGCACACAGGCATATGGCAATTTGACCTTGATGTGGATCCTGATGATCATCTTGCCAATCTGATATCTCTAAGAGATGTTGAAATAATATTATATTTCACAAACACCACCATTTCAAAACTCCACTGGAATTATAATGAAGTAGAGAAAATTTTATATGCCAGAATTTCTTTGAGGAAACCTACGTAATTAGAAGAAATACTTTGATAAGCCACTTAAGGGAGCAGGTGAGTCTACAGAGCAATGTGGTGAGATAGTAAAAGATGATCCTTAGCCCTTTTCTAAGGAGGGAATACCTGGTTAACAGTAGGGCTCCTGTTATGTTAAATGGGTGAACAAGCAAAGGCCATGCCACCAAACATCCTCCTTCTCTATTGTTCCCCAACATAATCACAGTCTTTCCATAAATCAGTGTTCAACACAGACTTAAGGGTGTTCCTTTGAAGCATCACCGATCGTTGGTCTATCCAAACTTTCCACGTAACTCAGTCAGCTCTACATTCAATCGGTCAGTAGTGTCCCAGTGGAAAAATCAGTGTAAGACTCTGTTCCAGATCACTTTGTCTATTAAGAAATCAGCTTCAAAATAAGGTCCTTTCCACATTTCCAGTACATCTTTAAACTTCAGTAACCAGGTATTCAGCCAGCAACATTCCAGAAACTGATTTCTAACTCTGTATCTGTTATCTTTATTTAATTTAAGAACAAACCTGATTCAGTGAGTCTCTTAACTTTTTATTTATACATTACTCTAGCAATTAAGAGCATTATGTGAAGTTGATATACAAATAAATTGATTAGCTAGTTGTGAGACTCTTAAATATAAAATGTTTACTTAAAGACAAGGAAGACTTTGAGTGGCTACTCCAATATGTTCTTCTCTTAGAGAAACAATAACCATAACCATGAGGTATATTTATTTAAATTTCATCATGTAACAAAAATCATTTAAAGTATTCAGTTTATTCTAATAAAGGCTAAGAAATAACCATCCTATCTCACCAGATTGACCCATTTAGGTTTTAAGAAGTTACTAACTGCAAGAAATTTGAATAATGCTTAATACATTATTAAAATGATATATGTATCAGTAATGGTGTGCTTTTCTACTAACATAATTCATTTTCTTCTGTATTCATGTCCCCAAAGACACAGAGATCTAAACACTGATTGATAAAATTAGTAACAGAATATTTTGTGAATTGAAATTTTATTTGAAACATAACAAGAGGCTACTGAAGTGATAAGTGGGGGGGAGGGGGGACCAGGAGACAGAAAAATTTGTCTAGACCTTTCTGGCTTTTGCAGTGTGTTGGTATTCCTCCAAGGTGTTCGTTTACTACTTTTATAATTGCTACAACTGTACCATTATAGTCCCAAAGAGCTCCATTTTTTTTGGTAACAGGTGTGTGGTATGCTCTAAACATTTTCTAATGCAACAGCAATATTACTGAGTTATCTGAATTCCAGTCTTCATGGCATGTAGAGTGGTTCAGGTAACTTAGGCATAAGCAGCACAATCTGGAAAACATAATTGAATTTATGATTCATCTCCCTAATTCCCTTAGGTCTTATTTAATTTTCATAGGATAATGAGTAAGCAGTCATTACAGCAAATATATTAATAGCATAGGGTTAGTTAATACATAAACATCTTTACCAACTTCCCAGAAATTTAACCAAAAATATGGGTCAACACTATCCATTACAGGAACTTTTGGAATTTTTTTTTTTTAATTTTTATCGAATCAAAATTGATTATACATATTTTGGGGTTTCAACATTGAGATATGTTGATCAAATCAA
>NW_007737029.1:27251-43373 GCF_000696425.1 Galeopterus variegatus
CAAATCAATATTACTAGCATATATATATTGTTACAAATCATAATTATTCTTTATGCCCCTTTTCCAATCTCTCCCCATCCCACTCTCTCCCTCCCCTCCCCCCTCTAATTATCCTAGATTTCTTCTCTCCTTCTGAAAGAATAATGGTTACTCTGTTGATTTGTTGCCTAGATGATCTGTCCAATGCTGAGAGGTGTATTCAGGTCCCCCAGTATTATCATAGAGCAGATGCTTCTTCTGTCACTCTGAGATGGGCTTTGTGGAAAGAGACATCCTCTTCTTTTCTTTATTTCTGCTGGTGACTCTTGTGTCAATGCATCCCAGTAGCTGGCAGACCATCTGCGTAGTGGTTGTGGTGTCTAGCTGCTTTCGTAGCAGCCATGGTTATTGTGGTGACTGTGGTGGGCCACCCACATGGAGGTGATGTTTTTGGCATGCTCCTTGGTACTGGCAATGTGCCTGGTTGTGGGAGAGAGGTCCAGTCCTCTTCTCCATGCTTTGGGTCCCTGAGCAGGCCCTGAGGTGCTGTCACAGTGTGCCTGGTTGTGGGAGGGGGGCTCGGTCCCGTTTTCCATGCTTTGGGTCCCCAGATGGGTCCCAAGGCACTGGTGTGGTGTGCCTGCTTGTGGGCGGGGGCTCCAGTCCTCTTCTCCATGCCTCAGGTCCCTGGGTGGGCTCCAAGGCACTGGCACAGTGTGCCTACTTGTGGGAGGGGGGTCTGGTCCCCTTCTCCATGCCCTGGGTGCCTGGGAGGGCCCTGAGGCACTGGTGCAGTGTGCCTGGTTGTGGGAGAGGAGTCCAGTCCCTGGCTGCTAGCCCTAGGGCCCTGGGCAGGGCCCAAGGTGTTGGTTGTGTGCATGGATGTGGGAGTGGGGTCCAGTCCCTGACTCAAGCCTCAGGTTCCTGGGTGGGTCCAAAGGCACTAGCAATGTGAGTGGTTGTGGGTGGGGTTCCTGCCCCTGGATCCATGCTTCATGTCCCCTGGCAGGCCCCACAGCATTGGTGGTGTGCCTGGGCCAGAACTAATTTTTTGTCCTTTGCTTACTTCTAACACAGGGGAACTTCCTGTGGGAACCAGTATTTGAGCTGTGTGGTTGAGCTAAATTGCTGCTTTGCTGTTGTTTCCCTAGGGAAGACATTTTGTGCAGCTCAGGGTTTAATGGCTGACCTTATAGGTACTTCGAGCTCTCCAGAGACCCAGTACACCTGGGTCATGTAGAAACTCTGATCTGGGCCTGAGTTGCAATTCTGCATTCCTGACCAATCTCCTCTGAGTGGTCCTGCACTGATTTGAGGGTGGATGGGCTGTCCTTGCCATGTCCCAATGTTCTGGTGGGCCTGTCTCCCATACTGCCTGTGCTCCAAACACTTCCCATGGGACAGGCCTTGCATTGGCCCCTTGCGTTGACTCACTGGCCTCTGAATGGCTCCCCTTTTTAAGCTGTTCTGGCTCCTTGCTCCCGCATGGGTCCACAGGAACTCTATTAGTGGTCTTGCTGTCCTGGGGGCCACCAAAGTCCTCGTCTCCTCTGCCACCTCCAAGTAACTCCATCTAAAGGGCACAGCTGTGGCTTCTGCCACCTCCTGCTCCATGCACTCCAGCAATAAAGTGGCTGCAGCCCGAAATGCTCAGAGCAGTTTGTTCTTTCTCTCATTGTGGTTTCTCCTGCCTTCATGAGCTCTGTAAGTCTCTCTTCCTCTTCCCCTGAGCTCCAGTGGCCCCAGCTTGGCTGAGGTTACATTTTTATAGTTGTAAATTGGTTGATTTGTGGGAGAGAGTGATGCTGGGGACCATCTGTTCTGCCACCTTGTCTGGAACTCTTGGAAATATTTATACCTGTTGAACAATCCAAAGTAGTACTTCAAAAAGTAGTCAATCACATTATTGACTCTTGGGAAGGAAATTTGACTTTTCATAACACATCTTTTCAGGAAGTGCCATACTCAAGGTAAAATTATTCAACAGAATATGTCCAATATTTCAAGTCTTGATTATCGCCCACACAAAAACATGCACACGGATGTTAACAGCAGCTTCATTCATAATCACCAATACTTGGAAGCAACTGAGATGTCCTTCAGTAGGAAAATGGATAAATAAACCTTGGTACATCCAGGCAATAGAATATTATTCAGCACTAAAAAGAACGAGCTATCAAGTCATGAAAAGACACGCAGAAACCTTAAATGCATACTACTATGTGAAAGGAATCAATCTGAAAAGGCTGCATACTGTACACCCTGTATATTATTCCAACAGTATGACATTCTGGAAAAGACAAAACTATGGAGACAGTAAAATGATGTGGTTGCCACAGGTTGGGGGAGATAAATAGGTGGAGCACAGAGGATTTTCAGGGCAGTAGAAATCCTCTGCATGATACTGTAATGATGGATATGTATAACTAGACTTATACATTTGTCCAAACCCATAGAACGTACAACACGAAACATAAACCTTAATGGAAGCTACGGACTTTGGGCAACAACAATGTGTCAGTGTAAGTTCATTATTTGTAGCAAATGTACCACTCTGATGGAAGATGTTGATAATTGGGGAAGCAGTGCATGTGAAGGGGCAAGAAGTATATAGGAACTCTCTATATCTTCCTCTGAATTTGCTGTGAACCAAAAAATGCTCTAAAAATATATAACAGTAAAAAAAAAAAAATAGGAGACCTTGAGCCAGGCACAGGTGAGAAGGCAAACTGAGATTCTAGTAATAAGCTAAGTCCCCTGTTGGGAGTACAGTGATCACAAGTCAGTAGTGTCTTCTGGCTCCCAGCAAAAGCAAATGCAGAACCTCTGTGAAGGGCAGCTTTCCTCAGTCTAGACCATCAGCATTCCCATAGTTTAAACTCAGCCAAATGTGAACTCATAATCAAATATTTTTGAATTCACAATCAGATAGGATTCCATGACTGAGAGTGAGTAAAAACAGAAAACCAAACAAACAAAAAGAAACCACAACACATTCAGATCCCTGAAATGATCAGATATAGACTGTTCCTATTTGTGCATATTTAATGAAATTAAAGAACTAGGCATATATGAACTACAAAAAGCCTAACATTTTAGAAATAAAAGCATAATTTCTTGAAATTAAAATTTAATGCGTTAGTAGAGTAGACATAACTGAAGTAACACTTTAACCTGGAAGATAGATCTACCCATATTGCAGCACAAAAAGACAAGAAAATGACAAATGTGAGCGCTTAAGAGGTACTAAGAATAGAAAGAAATCTAAAATATGCCTAATCAGACTCCTAAAAGAGAGAATGGAGGCTAGGCCACATTGGAATAGACAGAGGCTGAGAATTGTCTGAAGTGATAAAAGGCTGGAATCTGCAAATAAAAACAACACAATGTATTCCAAGCAGAGTAAATAAGAAAAAAATCAATACACAAACACTTTGCAGTAAAACTCTAAAACATTAAAGAAAAGGATAAATTCTTAAGAGTAGCTTAAGAGAAAAGAAAAATCATTTGCAAAGGACAGCTAACTTTTCAACAGCAATGATAAGAGTTAGAAAACAGTGCAAGGATATAATCAAAGCAATGAAAGATGAACTATTCAGAATTCTGTATATACAAAACTACTTGCAAGAAAGGGAATAAAGTAAAATAATTTTCAGATGAGAATGAACAAAATGAAGCCGAGTGAGTTTGCCACCAACAGACCTTCACTAAAGAAATCTTAGGAAGAAGAAAAATGCCCTCTGAAGTAAGGTGTGCAATGCAGGAAGGACTGATAAGCAAAGAAATTGGGAAAGATGAGACAAATCTAAACAAACCTTATCTGTGAAAGTAATACTAGTGCCTAATTTGTTTGCTTAAAAAACGACAGAAACAAAGTACTATAAAATAATAGCCTGTCTGGCTGGCTGGTTAGCTCAGCTGGTTAGAGTGCAGTGCTGATAACACCAAGGTCAAGGGTTTGGATCCCCACCCTGGCCAGCCGCCAAAAAGAAACCAAAATGAAATAAAAGTCTGTTAATTAGGGAGAGGAAGCGATCACAATTACAGTTCTAAAATTACACGTTACTCTGGAGAGAAAACTGAAATTGATTAACTTCAGACCTTACAACATATACCAGCCTACTTCAAAACGTTCATGGAAGGATTTGCATTATCTTTTAATTCTATTTTTATCAAGAACTTTTTGAAGTATCCTTGTGTATGATAAAATTTCAAGGGTAGCAACTAAAGGCATTCAAAGAATACTTCCATCTTAGTAGAATACAAAGAAATGGTCAAGAAAACAAACAAAATGACTAAATCAGTAGCAAAAATAAAGCCAATAATATAAAAAAGAAAAGAAAGGGGAAGCATAGATAAAATGAAATAAATAGAAATAAAATAAAATAAAATGAGATACATAGAAAATTCAAATTAAGATAGCATTAAAGATGTCCCAAAATAACAAAACTCACATTTACTATTAATGGCCTAAACTTTTGAGGCAGAAAACAAAGATTTTCAGATTGGACTACATAGTTGTGTGTGTGTGAGAGAGAGAGAGAGAGAGAGAGAGAAAGAGAGAGAGAGAGAGAAAAGAACACTCAGAAAACATAAGAACTTGAAATGTTTAGAAACAAAATGACTAGAAAAACGTATGCTGTACTAGACAAATACTAACAAAAATATTGTTGTGGTAGTTATAGTAATTTTGAACCAAAAGGAACTTAAGGCAAAAATATAAATAAAGGAGACTATTACACAATGATAAAGGATTCAATTTATCAAGAAGATATAAATTCTAAACATCTAATTATCTAATTAAGAGGCCTCAAAACATATGAAGCAGAAAAATCTATAACATCATGGGTAAAAATAGGCAAATCCTGCATGATAGTGAGAAATTTATCTGTCAAGTATTAGGTCAAACAGACAGTAAATTTTTAAATATATAGATTTGAATAACACAATTAAAAAGTTTGACTTAATATATATAGAATCATGTCTCCAATAATTAGAGAATCCATTTTCTCTTCTTAGATACATGCAACATTTGTAAAAGGTGATCATAAAGATATTTATGATATACCATAAACGTAAAAACATTTACTAAAGATGTTCCAATCAATTTCAAAAATAAATCTGTATCAGACAAACTATGCTTTATTTTTGTCTTAGTTCTGGCTGCTATAAAAGAATACTATAGACTGGGTGGCTGATAAACAGAAATATATTTTTCACAGTTCTGGAGCCTGAGAATTCTAAGATCAAGGTGACAGTAAATTTAGTGTCTGGCAAGAGCCTGCTTCTTGGTTCATAGAGAGCCATCTTTTTACTGTGTGCTCACATGATGGAAGGAATGAAGCGAGTTCTCAGGGCTATTAAAAGGACAATAATCCTATTCATGAGGGCTCCGCCTTCATGACCTCGTCACTTCCTAAAGTCGTCACTCCTGACACCATCACATTAAGGGTTAGGATTTCAACATATACATTTTGGCGAGGGACACATTTAGTCTATAGCACTTGCCACAGTGTAATGAAATTAAATATTAATAGCAAAAAGATTGTAAATTTAAAAGAAAGCACAAACATACATACAGACATTAACGATCATACTTCTAAAACCCAAAGGTTCAAAGAACAAATCATATAGGAAATTTAAAAATATTCAGTACTAAGCCCTGATGCATACCCTCTATAACAAAGCTTGGAGAATACAGTTAAAATGGAATTTAAAGGGATGTTTTGATTAGAAAGTTAATAAGTTACAAAATTAAAAAATTAGATAAGTAGTACAAGAGGAACCCCAAACAAAGTAGAAGGAAGGAGAAACAAGCAAGTAAAACTCTTAAGACCACATAAACGATTATGCAAAAAGATAGACTCAACAAAACCCAAGTTAATTTCTTTATATATTAATAAAATTTCTGGCAAAATTCATCAAGAAAAAATAGAGAATGCCCAAGGGAACAAAATCAAGAATAATAAAAATGAGGTATGTAGGTATAGTCTGCAACTATTTAAAAAATAAGGCAATATGATAAATGACTTTATGCTGATCAATTTTAAATACAGACTAAATAGATAAATTCCTAGAAAAGTATAAACATACCAAAACTAAATATAGGGAAAAAAAGAATTAAAACAGAAAGTCCAAGGGCTGGCCCGTGGCTCACTTGGGAGAGTGTGGTGCTGATAACACCAAGGCCACGGGTTCAGGTTCCTATATAGGGATGGCCAGTTAGCTCACTTGGAAGAGCGTGGTGCTGACAACACCAAGTCAGGAGTTAAGATCCCCTTACCACTCATCTTAAAAAACAAACAAACGAACAAACCCAGAAATTCCGAGTGGACTTTACACATTCCTGGGATTTAATCTACACTTTAAAATTTTCCCTCAGAGAATACATCAGGACCAGATGATTTTATGCAAACTCTACTAAATTTACAAGGAATATGCCATTCCAATTTTATACAAATTTTCCCAGATAATAAGAATACAGTGAACATTCCCAATATATGTATGAGGCTTGTGTAATCCTGAACCCAATAGCAGACAAGAACAAAAAGGAAATTTATAAGGCACTTTCATTCCAAACATTAAAACAAAAATTCTAAACAAAGTGTTTGCAAATTGAGGATGTGTTTTCTTTCTGCACACTGCTGCAATCTTTGCTTGACTAACTGGAAGTCAATGATAACTCAGAACAACTTGAAACCAGTACTAGATAATCCAATTGGCAGATTAAGCATGTGTTTGGAACACCAAAAATCAGAGGAACAAAAAATGGAAGAAATTAATACTTTTTATTTTGAAAACATCAAATTTGTTAGTATGGAATAACTTTAGACTTGTTTTTAAGTTTTGATTTCTTTTAATTAAATGTAAGGCAGCATCATATTTTTCCATTAGTGCTTGGGCCTCTAAAGCCCTAACCCAATCCTGCTCGGTTTACACTTTCAACGTACCCATTCTATAAGGACACTGTAGAGAGCAAAGCTCCTGTCCCACCATGGTGACTCTGGAATATTTGGGCAGGCCACTAGGAATCTTAATTAGTGGAAATAAAGACTAATTAATTTTTGAAATAATTGTCCCGATAACCCCCAAATACTGGGATTTTAAAAGTTTTCACAATTTAATTGAGATAGTTTTCACAATTATATTGAGGTATATTTATATATTTTTTTGTCCTTTTTTTGAGACCGGCCACACCGCACTCAGCGAGTGAGCGCTGTGAGTGCACCGGTCATCCCTATATAGGATCTGAACCTGCGGCGCTGAGGCCGCGGCACCGCTCCCAGCGCCACACTCTCCCGAGTGCGTCACGGGCTCGGCCCTTGAGGTATAGTTTTTACACTATAAAATTCACCCAATTTCTGAGTATATTTAAATGACTTTTCTCAAATTTATAGTTGTTCAACCATCACTACAATCTAGTTTTAGAATCTTCGCATCACTCTAAAGTGCTTACTTGTGCCTATTTACAGCCTATCTTCACTTCCACCTCCAGACCAGGTAACCAGTCTTCTTTGGTTTGTTTGTTCTTTTGTTTTTTGGAGAGGACACCTGAATGTGAACCATAACCACTCTTTTTGAATGAAGAAGAGAAAGGACCACCATGAACTCGGAGTGATTAGCAGGGATTTATCCTAAGGAAAGAGACTAGAAAGATGCACATCTTGACTTGAAATGTGGATCAATCAGTGGAAGAGAATCGCCTATAACTCTTTCACTTATAAAGCTGAAAGCACAAGGCCACTTTAGGAGGATTTTAGAAAAGAAAGAAATATTAAATAAAAGAATTGCAATCACTTAAGAACAAAATTGTTTTTACATTTCAAGAGAATAGGTAGTCAGAGGGAAAATAAGGAAAAACAACAAAAATAACAACATGAAAAGTAACTACAAGGAGCATGAGCCTGCAGGACCCTGAGGGAAGGAGGGGACCCTAGGACACCAGGGACTAACTGGCGAACACCCGGTTGACAAATGATTTTGATCATTACCCGATGCCCTTGATCATCCCCAGGGTTAGTATTGCTTGAGGAATAATAAACAGTTATTCAATGAACATTTAACAGAGAGCTTTATTTGTACGTATTTGTTAATTTTCTTCAAAAATGCAATTTTTATTCATTGGTTTGTTAAAAAGAGCAATACAAAGACATGTATGTTTTTTAGTAACACAAAAAGTATACTTGTACTTCTGCTTTTATTTTCTTCTTACCTGGAAAATTTAGAAAGACAATATTTTATACACGGGGAAAAATTTTCTAAAAGAATTTTAAGAATTGAAATTAAAATGGAGAAAATAGGAATAAGAGTATATGAGATAACCCAGTGGTTCCAATGGATAGTAAAAATGCTGGGATCGAAAACCATGTCTGTCTAAGATGCACATTTTTGCCCCCAGCACTTTAAGATAGGCCAGATCACAAAGGTTGAACAATGACTTTGACTGAAATAAATGTTATTTTTACTTTAGTTTACTGTAAATCAGAATATAAACATTGTACCGCATTTTTTTCCTTTTCTTTCTTTTTTCCTTCCTTTCTTCCTCCCCTTCCTCTTTCTCTCCTTCCCTCCTTCTTTTTTTCCTTCCCTTCTTTCCTTGTTCCTCCTTTTCCTCCTCTTTCTTTCAATTTATCAAACTACATTCTTTGTGAAAACACTTCACAGTAAGTTGCAGATACTGTGATACTTCACTCCTAAGTAGTTCAGCATCTCCTAAACACAGCATGATTATTCCATATAATTTGTCATATCTGAGGAGTATGATATGGATACATAATATATAATGTATTGACTATATACACATATCTCTAATTGTCCCCAAAATGTCTTTTATAGCTTTTTGGTTTTTTTCCTCATCCAGAATTTAAATGTATATCATGCATGACATTAAATTGCCCTGTTTCTCTGTTTTTAGCTTTGAACACTCCCTAGACTTTATTTTATATTATATCAACATTTTTGAAAATCCCAGTTTAGTTTTCATGTAGAATACCTCACAATCTAGATTTATCTGATTTTTCCACATGAAAAAAATTGGAGTTAAAGAGTTTGGGGGAGAATAGTACAAAAGTGTTTACATTATATCCTTGATATTTGCGTTGAGCAATCATTGATTAATGCTCAGATCAGTTGAATAAGATGATGTCTTACAGAATTCTGTATCGTAAAGTCATCTTTTTCCTTTTGAGTAAACTGGTTTAGTATATCAAAATCATGCAAATATCCTGTCCCGGGACTACCTTTTACCCAGTAGTTTCAATATCTGTTCAGGATCCTTGCCTGAAACACTTTTTATAGTATTGTTTTCAAAATGGTGATTTTTTCTTCCTTTTATTTCTTTTATATTTACTAGTTGATATTGTTCTGTGAAGAAGGCATTTCTTCTATTTTTAGCATCCTTAGGACTCATGAATTTTTTTTTATTTAATGAGATACTCATTCATAATATATTGCCATCATTATGCCTTGCTATGGTTTGAACGTCCCCCAAGGTCGTGTTAAAACTTAACTCCCAATATAGTGGTGGAAAGTGGGGCCTTTGAGAGGTTATTGGAATGGGAGGACTGTGCCCTTGTGAATAGATTGATGCATTCATGGGACAATGGGCTGATGGCTTGAGGGTTTGTCATGGATGTGGTTCTGATATCTTTATAAGGAGAGCAAGTGAGAAAGTTAGCACGTTTGCTTTTACCATTTTCGCTGTGTGGTACCCTGTGTTGCCATAGGACTTGTATCACCATGGGACCCTATAGAGATTTCCTACCAGAAGAAGGCCCTCAACAGATGTGCCCCCTGGACTGTAGACTTCCCAGCCTCCAAAGATGTAAGAAACAAATTTCATCCCTTTATAAATTACCAAGTTTGGGGTATTCAGTTAAAAGCAACAGAAAATGGACTAATGCAGAAAATTGGTACAGAGAATTAGCGGGTTGCTTATAACGAATACCTGAAAATGTAGAAGCAGCTTTGGACCTGGGTGATGGGGCAGAGGCTAGAAGAATGTGGAGGAGAATCTTGGAAAAGCCTAGATTCTGGTGAGAGATTAGAAGACAAGATCAGGGAAAGTTTGTAATGTCTTAGAGACTGATTAAATGGTGGTGACAAGAATGCTGATAGAAATATGGACAGTAAAGGCCGTTCTGAAGAGATCTCACATGGAGATGAGGAATATCTTATTGTAAACTGAGGCAAAGATCATCCTTGTTATGAACTGTCAAAGAACTTGCCGGCATTGTGTCCATGCTGGAGATGGAATGTGGAACTTAGAAGTAATGAACCAGAACACTTAGTAGAAGAAATTTCTAATCAGTACAGCATTCGGGCAGCTGGATAGCTGCTTCTGACAGTCTATGCTGAGTCACAGCAGCAAAGTTATGATGTAAAAGTAGAATTTATAATTCAAAGGGAAGCAGAGGGTAAAAAATTGGAAATCTCTCAGCCTGGACGCATAAAGAGTGAAAAGTGATCAGGAGAGAAAACCAAGTGTGTAGCCCAGAGACATTTGCTAAGGAGATCAGGACAGAGAGAAGAAATCATCAAGAGAATGGAAGAGAGACCCCAAAAGCATTTCAGGGATCTTCAAGTCTGCCCCTCCCAACACAGACCCAGAGGACTAGGAAGACAGAATGGTTTCGGGGAACATGCTCAAGGTGTCCTCCACGGGCTCACTGCCAAGGATTTCCTCAGGATACTACTCCCTGAAAATGGACTGGTATATGCTTTTTGAAGATCAAATTGTACCAAATTTGGCCAGTGGGTATCCTTGCAAGTTGAATGTTGTATCTTTTAAATTTTTTTCCATTAGTCTTTGAGCACTTCCTTGACTTCTAGTGCAAAGTGATAACAAGCTCCCCTGTACATTCCCTGCCACAGATCTACAAGTCATTTTCCAAGGGGTCCTTGTTCCATTTAGTCAAGAATAATATTTAAAATCAAGTTCCAGGTGCCAAGTGTGTTCATTAGTACTAGGATGTCATTGCTTCTACGCCTTTTTAGTGGATAGATAGGCAGATAGATAATTAGTCTGTTACTGTTGCTTATAACAACATACCAGGAACTGGGTAATTTATAAAGAAATAATATTTATTGCTTACAGTTTCAAAGGCTGGGAAGTCCAAAGTCCAGGGAACACATCTGGTGAGGTGACTCTACAGCAATGCAAATATCACATTGTGAGAATGACAGAGCAGAGAGAGAGAACTCTCCTTTTAAAGCTCTCAGAACCACACCCACGACAACCATTAAACCATCAACTTATTAATTCATTTACTAGTGCAGGTCCTCACAATCTAATCACCTCTTCAATGTCCCACCTTTCAATTATTGTTATAGGATTTCCCATCCTCAACAATTGCAGTGGGAACCAAGCCTCCAATACATTAAACTTTGGGGAGACACAATTCAATCCAAGATAGACAGACAGACAGATAAACAGTTTAGATAGGTAGGTAGGTAGGTATGTAGATGATAGATAGATAGATAGATAGATTGATTGATAGATAGATTGATTGATTGATTGATTGATTTGTACTTATTTATATTATAACACATTTATACTAATTCCACCAATCCTAATTCAAAGCCACAGGGTTGTTTCTTCTTTCCCCCCATTTTATGTTTGTATCTTCCTTTACCCAGTGAGAAACCTAATGCCAGTACTTATTTATAATATAACACATTTATACTAATTCCACCAATCCTAATTCAAAGCCACAGGGTTCTTTCTTCTTTCCCCCCATTTTATGTTTGTATCTTCCTTTACCCAGTGAGAAACCTAATGCCANAGATGATAGATAGATAGATAGATAGATTGATTGATAGATAGATTGATTGATTGATTGATTGATTTGTACTTATTTATATTATAACACATTTATACTAATTCCACCAATCCTAATTCAAAGCCACAGGGTTGTTTCTTCTTTCCCCCCATTTTATGTTTGTATCTTCCTTTACCCAGTGAGAAACCTAATGCCAAAGAACATCAGTATACTTCCTTATTCTCACAAAATATTTTCATAATTAAACATCATTCCCACTATTAAAGCAAGCCTTGTAAGGAAGGTTCAGGTATTGTTTACTGTAATTTCTTATGTCCTTAGACTATAGCCCACTAATTGTAAAAAGTAAAACATTGCAATCAAAAGTTATTTGAATTAATTGGCCTTGCTAAGTGGTTATATTATTATTAACTTGATAAAGTTAGGCTTATTTGCTTTTTTGATATTCAATTTTAGGGTTTTTTTTCCAATTCTTTTTAATTTAACTTGTAAATATGCAAATTGTTCACCTGGTTCAAGTGTCAAACTATTTAAAAATGTGTAACCATGGTTATTTCATCACTATCCCTTTTATCCTAATTTCACTTACTCCCTGTAGGTACCAGTTTCAACACTTTCTATTTTATTCTTCTTTTGTTTCTTTTTCCTAAACAAGCAATATTGATAGTTGACTTTTCACATTGAAAAGGTAGCATAGACTCTTTGGAGTTTGATTTTTTAACTTAACAATGTATCTGAGTAATAAAAATCACACCATATCAATTTATACAAACTTTTTAATATTTTTCAGCAGCAAAGTTCCTCATTGTGTGGATATACCATAGATTATTCAAAAAGACTCCTTTTGTTGGACATTTAGGTTGTTATCAATAAGATGCTATTGCAAATATTACCAAAGTAAATATCTATGTGCATATTTTTGGAAAAGCATGTTTAATGTAAATTCTTAGATGTGGAATTAGATATCACAAGACAAATTTACTTATAATTTTGGTAGCTGTAGCCAAACTCTTTTCCACAGATGGTGTACCATTTTACATTTCTCTCAGCAATTTATGAGTGTCATTTTTTCACAGCCTCACCAATAAAGTATGATGTCAATCTTTTGAATTTTTGCCAGTTACATGAGAAATGCTTATCTCATTGTAGTTTTAATTTGTATTTCATTCATTATGAGTGAAGTGGAGCATCTTCTCATATTATTCAAAGACCACTTTTATTTCTTTTTGTATGCAGCCTGAACAGTTTTATTTTTCATAATTCTTGACGTTGACAAAAACGTACTCCTTTACTGTGTCTTTTCTGGATTTCTTAACGTGGTTTCACAGAAGTTCCGATCCCACTGGTATTGTACTGTTGAAGCATTGCTTCAGAATTTCTCACAATGCCCCAGAGAATATAGAGCAAACCTCTGTTCACTGGAACAATCTAGCAAAGGCCATTCATCATCTTCTACTCACTTCATACCAATTTTGTTCATTTAGAAACAGTTCTTTCAAGTACACTGATAAAGGGTGCTGCAGCAGGGCCGGGAGCCCAGTATACCCAATAGTATATTTGTGTCCCCCTTATCAGCTGTGCTCTTTGAAGCTAACCTCAAACTGCCACTGGCAGTGTAATAATAATGAGCTCTTTCCTTGCCTGTATGATCTGATGGGAAATCACATACCCATGAACCTCAGCACAATTCCTTGTTCCTTCAAAGAGGCATTAAACATTTACACAGAGTGTGCTTCTACCCTTTCTTACAATATGATTATTATATATTATATACCTTGATTGCCCACCTTTGAGATTTGCCTCTCAAACTTTCCAGTCTCTGCTAAGGGTAAACACAGAAGTCAGCATTGTGAAAGACTCTACTGTGTCAGTTTCCCCTCCTTCCCTCACTCCACCTCCTGATTAGTTTGCATCAATTGAGTCATTGGTTCAAAGTCGCTTAAGTTCATTTAAGGGTATACTGTTTGTTGGATTCTAGAACAGCACATTTTTTCTGCTTTTACACAACCAACCAGAGCACTGGAAGTCTGAGAATTTTTATTTTCATGAAAATTGTACTGCTGGGTAACAACAACCAGATCAACTCATGAGGTTACTTAGAGTAGCTTTGAGATCAGTGAAGAGGAATGATATTAAGACATAACTTTGAGTTATTTATTGAGGCAGATTTTATATGCATCTTGCTTTTCTGAAGAAAGATGTTTTTGATCAAATTAAATGCTCTTACTATTAAAATGCCGTTTTTCAGGTGGAAAAGCAAAGAATGTTGCTGTTCTAGATAACTATAGTTTGGGCCATCAATTCCATTCTCCATCTCTGCCCACTTGATATGTCCACAAATCTTACCTGCAATGCTCTCTTCCCTGCAGAGTTTTGGTTGAGATCAGCAAATGCAGGGCACTAGCTTTGCCTAAGAGGGAAGAATATGAGGTTGGGATGTTGATTCCTTTGGCTCCGTCCCTAGGGGCCTATGATAGGCTGGGTGGGCCCCTGTAACAAAGGTCACAGTCTTCTCAGAGGATCCTCTCCATCGGGTAATTGCTCCCTTCACTTGCCCCTTTTTAGGCCTAGGGGTATTAATAATTCCTGCTGCTGTCAAAGTGAGTATATCCTCCCTGTGGATTACCTATACACTGGCCATAGCTTTGTGAATATTCCCCATGCCAAACTTTAGCAGTCGGAGGGTAGCACCCTGTTTCCTATAAGGGCCCTGACTGACACTGTTACCTGTGGCATTGTGGTGTTCTTTTTATGTCTAAAGGAATGTTAATCAAAGGCCACACTAACCTAACCTTGTTTTACTTGAAGTAAAAAGATTAGTAATTAATGCTTTCTCAAGTAAAAAGAGAAAAGCTTCCAATGAAGAACATTTTGAGGCTTTTGTCCCATTAGGACAGCTGTTTTTCAGCGATATGAGAACCATATGGATATACAGAAACATAAAACATCATCACAGCTCTCCAGTCTGCCTTCTCAGAAAGGATTCTTTCAACAGAAGTCCACATTCTGACTTTTTGAAAATGCAGCATCCCTTCTCCATAGGTATTAAGGATGCTTCCCAAAGTCTGTTCATTTATTTTCCTCCATTTAAATGACTTCAAATATGTACTTGAAAAGTGAAAAAAAAAATTAGTTGATTATTCCTGCCTTATCAAATTTACTCTTAACATAAGAAAACATAGTCTCTAAAAAGTATATACATATTATAATTTCACATTACCTTGTTAGTTCATGCCAACACTCTTGTAAGTGTGAGGTATATTGTTTTATTAAGCAAGCTTTTGAAATAAACAAATTTTCTCTAGGCTAAAGGCCACAACTGCCATATTTTGCTGTTTCTTAGGTTTATTTTTTGCACTTGCTTGCTGTCTTTTTGTTGTCGGTATGATGGTTTTCATCCAATATTGTCTGAACACTTCTTTTGAATAGCAGCCATATGGCTTCAGGGAGGCATTGGCATTGACCTCTCTCCCAATTCCACGGCATGTCCAATCAGAGTAATTTCATTTGTTTTGCCACAGTCATTTTTTTATGAGGCATGACATTGTCAAGGCTTGACATTATCCTGACCCAAGAAATGGATTGGTTCAGACAAGGCAAAATGAGAAACTAGATCTTCACCTGCACTAAATGTGAAAAGAAGCACATTACTGCTGCCATACTTCTGGACTATGAAGAGCCAGACTAAGGATGAAGCCAAACGTAGTGTTGTGGAGCTAAGAGAGTGATTGAAACAACGTCCTAACCGAACCATGCCCAAAGCCACCTTACCACTGGTCTTTCAAGTTACATGATTCAATAAGTTGTTTTATCTGGCTTGAGTTGGATTTTTGTTATTTATCTCCAGTCACACTGATAGAACTTTCTTACAATTAACTGTCACTTCTTCCTCTGTCATAGTCTGGCATCCTTTTCTCCCTGAATTTAATTCCTAACTCTGGATTTCTGTTTGCCACAATTGTAATTAAAAAATAAAAATAAAAAAGAGTAGCCAAACTTAAAAAATAAGGTTGATTTTATACCAAACCTCTCAGGTTACAGGAGAAAGTGTAAGTCACTCTACAATACGCCCATTCAATAGTATGTGAGCCTTGTAATGGCTAATTTTCTTACCACTTGCAGCTCATTTCTGCATACTTTATATACATCCTCAAGAAGGCTGAACTGCTGGACATTTAATTCCTAGGTAAATGGGAAGTAATTGTACCTACTGATCTCTGCAAGATTACATGGATTGTGTGGCCTATGGAGAGCTTTCTTCCTGCCAGAATGAGGAATGCGGAATAAATGCAGTGGATTATTCCTTAAATGGTAGGCATTATTCTTTCTTGGCACTTATTTGTTGTTCATTGGACTCATTAAG
>NW_007737029.1:44173-46145 GCF_000696425.1 Galeopterus variegatus
CCTTAAATGGTAGGCATTATTCTTTCTTGGCACTTATTTGTTGTTCATTGGACTCATTAAGAAGCCTAATGCTAAAACATTTGCAATAAAATTGCAAATTCACAGCATATTGCTGAATTTTGATGTTGTGATACTTCTTTCAAGCATCATGTATTATGTCAGAACATTGTTTAAATAAATTAACGGTACTAGAAAATATTAAGAACAGAAAAATCTTACCATCTTGGACATTGCAATTCTTGATTCCCCCAAAACTTGACATCTGAAGCATAACTACAAGAAAAACTTGGATTTGAAAGTCACCAATTTCAAAGATAGTCCCAGAAAAGAGATTCCTGTGAGTTAAGCTGTCGATCAACAACAGTTTTGCTCCTCAACAAAAACTTCCAAATTCACTGACACAGTTTAGGTTTCTTAATTTTCAACTAGGTTTTTTTTCTGCATCTTCTCCTATAACATATATACTCTCTTTAATTTGCTTTAATTAATCTTAAACTTTGTTATAATGGTGGTATCCTTCTAGGTGTACTTGCCTTATCTTCATGGGTAAATAGCTTAAGAGTAGAAACAATGCTTTATTTTGCTTCTTCTCACAGCACTACTCAGCACTTCTAATGTATACCCATATCTAGTTATTCTCTCCTTCTGGGCACACTGGAGGATTACACTGCCCTGACCCCTTGCAGTTGTGGTTGGTCATGTAAATAGTTATAGCCAATAAAATGTAAGTGGAAATGGCATTTGTTACTTCTTGGCTAAGACAGTGAAAAACATATATGCAACTCTACAGCTTCTTGTTCCTCACTGTGGTGACCCAGGAGGTTGTGTATCCAGGTGATGGATACACAATAGTAGCTACAATATAGTAGGCTGCCATCTCCAGGGCCTCTGTGTGAAGTCTCTTTATTCTGTATCGCATGAATGTGAAGTAAATCTCTGTCCTGTTAGGCCACTAAGATTTGGAGTTTATTTTCTCAGCATAAGAATAGATTGTCCTTATTAATACAAACAGGTATGTAAGAAATAAGAATTACATGTATATTGTTTAACTGGCTTTTCATTAAATCAGCACTAATTCATTTTGAGCTCTTCTCTTAAGTGGTAGTGTAAATCAGGCCAGCATATTTGTTTTTCTATTTCGCTCTGTATACGTATAACTATTCATTTGTCCTGGATGAGGGGGTTATTTGAAAAGCTCTGTCAGAGGTTCTTAAACCAGGATCAAGTAATATTTCAGAGGACTTAAGACATACGTTTTCTTCTGTGGGTTTTTACATTTATACTGTGGGGCAGAAGGTCCTTAGCTTTTTATCATATTTTTAAGTTTCCAGAACCACAAATAGATAAGACCTTCTAGGTTAGGTGAAACCTAGAATTTCTATAGAGCAGGACTGTAAAATCTTAATATACGTGGAATAAATGACAAAGTTGAAAGGAGATTGTATTCTTAATTTCATGCTCTATCAAAAATATATAACATAGTTAATTATACTAACCAAATATTTCCTCACATCCTAAAATTTTGTTCAAAGTAGACATGATATGTGAATCATTTAGTGCCTCAAACTTTTCAACTCCATCTTTTGACTTCATTTAAATTGGTGAGAGATGAAATATAGACTCTAAAGAAAAATCTTTAAATTATTCATTTTGTAACAAGTGATCATGCTACATTGTCAGATAGTTGTATCATTTGGATAGATCACACCATCTTGATGGAGTAAACTATTTGATGGAGTTTGGATGTGTTGTCCCCTCCAAAACTCATGTGGAAATTTGATCTCCAATGTGGTAGTGTTGGAAACTGATTGAGTCATGGGGGCGGATCCCTCATGAATGGATTAATGCTCTCCCTGGGGGCGGGGGGAGTAATGAGTGAGTTCTCACTCTTTTAGTTCCCACGAGACCTGATTGTTTAAAAGACCCTGGCACCTCCTCTCTCTCTCTTGCTTCCTCTCTTGCCATGTGATCT
>NW_007737029.1:46425-52930 GCF_000696425.1 Galeopterus variegatus
GATCCCTCATGAATGGATTAATGCTCTCCCTGGGGGCGGGGGGAGTAATGAGTGAGTTCTCACTCTTTTAGTTCCCACGAGACCTGATTGTTTAAAAGACCCTGGCACCTCCTCTCTCTCTCTTGCTTCCTCTCTTCCCATGGGTTGTGCTTGTCCCCGCTGGCTGCCTGCCACTTTCCTCCATGAGTAGAAGCAGCCTGAGGCCCATGCCAGATGCAGCTGTCCCAGAATCGTAAGCCAAATAAACTTCTTTCCTTTATAAATTACCGAGTCTCAGGTATTTCTGTTACAGCAACACGAAACGGACTAAACCACTATCATACTAATGCACAACCATTAAGAGATTCATACCCACCCATATCTTTGCAAGTTCTTACCCCAATACTACTCCCTTGGTAGTTCATTTCAACTATTTCTAATAAGCATTCAGTACTGATAGGTTGTTGACTCATATCACACCATGAATTGAGTACACCCACAGTCCTTATTTCAAGTTCCAGAAAGATTTGTAAGTAATAATTTTGACACAATAGACTCAAGGGCAGTGGTGCCAGAAACTCTTCAACTGACATAATGTTGAGGCCATTCTTTTTCACTGAGTCTTCCAAGGAATAAATATATCAGACTATCTGAGCCACTTTCTTTTTTAATCTCCACCTAGGGCACAGTTTTGGGAAGAGAAAAAGAGACAAAACTTCCATCTCCTTTTGTCTCCTAGTCAACTGGTTCAAGTGCACTCATCCTTGGCTAAGTTCATACCGAATTTTCAGAATAAACTCTGCTCTGACTCTTCCTGTCTCTGCCATACTTTTGGATCTAAGTTTGTCTCAAGTTCATGATGATTAGCTTAGAATCAGGCCCTTTTCCAGGTGACTTCTTAGACTATAGACATCTCCTTCAAGGGTCTCTACTGTGTGACTCCTGCCCAGGCATCTATTAATTTTCCTGTAGCTTTCATTTTCTCTAGAATTTATAGGCTAGATGAACAACTACTTAGTCAAAAAAATTATGCTATGCAGAGTAAGTGCTTTATTTTCCTCTCATATCAGTGAAGTTGCTTATTAACCAGCACAGCAAATTAACATGTTAACACTTGCAATATAGTTATTCGCATGTGAGTCTTGGATCATATATAGTTGCCAGATTGTTAAAAATAAAGGCCATGTTATACTTAATATCTGTGTCTCCCATAGGTTCCTAGCTCACAAAACATGCATATAGCATGTCTTTGATAAATATGTCCTGAATGATAGTCACAAATTGAACCAACGTATGGACAAATAAATTATGTCAAATCAGTGGAAATATGACAAAAAAGCAGTATGTTATAATAAAAAGGACATTTGCATCTAGAAGGCTAAATTTGACAATAACTAGCCCAGAACTCTTAGACAAGTTAGTTTTGCTTTCTGAACTGTGGATTCATCATCTATAGAATAAGAGTGCTAAAGTTACATGATTTTTTGGTCACCTCTTTAGTATTAAAATTCCGTAGATGGATATTTACCCATTAAGTTTAGTACTATAATATTTCAAGACTCTCTTTCCTTTTCTTTTCATCAGTTGTGTTAAATATCTTAAAGCAACTTTCCATTTTTCTTTCTCCAGTAGTCTTACACAGACTAGAACAGAAACCCTACAGAGGAAGATCAAGGAACATTGATAACTTTGATCTTTAGTCTCTGGGTATAACACAGCCTAAGGATAAGAAGTGAAGAGAGGCAATGCCAAATTAGGCAGCCTTGAGAAAATGGATAGTCTGCAGGGGGGAGACCTGGAGTAAACTATTTTGCAGAGAGTTTTTGAATAAAAATGTGGGGTTCCGAAGTGAAGGAAACTGTAAGGAAGAGGAAGTAGATGATTCACCAAATAAAAGACAGACAATTGTGATCAAATGGATTAGTTGTATGTGAATGGCTGGAGAGTATGTAACTGGAATAAGACATACTGAGAAGCAATTAATAGAATATATTAAACTGTTTTCATTTTCATATAAAATAAAGGAATTCATTTCCTGAAACTATGGCAATGCTGGAGGCAGTCAGACGTGGCGGTTAAAAGCATTGCTTTGGAATTCAGACCCATCTAAGTTTGAATGCTGACTCTGCCATTTCTACTTGACTTTCTAGCAAGTATTTCAGGCCTCGTTCTCCTCATCCGTAACAACTGTAGCTACCTCCTGAGGTAGGGATGAGGATTAAATGAGGTAAACTCATACAGTCCTTAGCTCAGTGTCTGACACAAGTAAGTGCTCAGTTATGTTAACTATTATTAGACATGAGGAAGAAATTCAGATATTCCTACTGTTTGAGGGCCTTTTGTCCCTGGGTGAGTATGCCCAAATCAGGTGAGAATGAATGAAAATGTACCCAAAACAGCCTAGGAAAGCTATACTTCTGGTAAATGTTGCTGGTAAAGAGCTATAACATTGTAGGGACTAATGAAATCCTGTGGGCTGAATCTGCATCAAAACTAGGAATTAAAAGCAGTTTCAAAGTGAGAGTTGACAGCTAGGTTCTAAACTGGGGAATTTAGAAAAAGAAATCTCCCTTTTGTGTTTGGTCATTGCTCCACCTATCAAGCAGTAAAACACTGTTCATTTCAATCCAGCTTTCAATATCACAGACAAAGTCATCAATAGTTCTTGCTAGTTTTTACAGGTTAAGCAGTGAGAATATTTGATCTCATCTCTCCATTCTGTTTCTCTTTTTTAGCTTTTACAGGACTAAGAGAGAAGGGGAAGGGCAGCTTTTAAAAGGTCTTTTCCAGGCAACAAGAAACTGAAACACAAATCTAATTGATAATTTTAATTATCCCTAAAACACTTAGGAATGTTTGTTAAAAAAAATCTTTCATTAAGTGGTATTTTAATTAAGGTCGTGATTTACATATTAATGACCAGGTGGGTATCCAGAAATTTTAAAACACTTGTGATGCATTTAAAATATTTTAAAGCTATATATGTTTAAAATTCCAACATTAGTCACTGCAATTTCAATTCCACTTAGAATATGGTTAGGGAAGACACAAAGCAAATATATAAGTAATAACTTAATAAGTAATATTAAGTAATTAATGCATCTTTTCTCCACCAAAAGAAAATTTTTGATATAGATATGATATCAGATTTAAAGATGCTCCTTAATGTGTATATAGAAGGAAAATTATACTTCTTCAAGAATTGTATAGGAGCCCCTAAAGTGATTTGGTATCAAAAGCACATTTTTATTTCATTTATTTATTTTCCCCAATTGCCTTTCACCTCAAAATGCACATTTTCTAATTGTGTAACTCACCAAGTGCCAGACTCAAGTGGGACAATGAGTCATTCACTACAAGAGATCAAAGAAGAGGCACATTTGATACCATTTGAAACACTCAAGAGAAACATTCTTTCTTATTTTCATGTTTCTAAATTCTCATTTCACTGGAGAAAATGGACAGAAATGAAAAGCTCCTCATTTTTTTATTTTCTCAAATCTGCCTTTGTTACTTGGGCTCTATCATACAATATGTCTGAGAAAAGTGCATTCAATTGGGAATAGATATTTGTGTTTAATATCAGGTTGATGCAGAATTCTGTTTTCCGAAAAATACTCATGGTTTGTTTTTTTTTTTCAAATTATTAACCTCTTAAATATGTTAAATGACAGAATGCAAATCCATTTATTTTGCTTTCAGAATCGTTTCTTTTTTTCCCTAAAATATTTATTTATTTATCTTTGATTCTACATATTTATGGGGTACAGAGTTTACTACCAGTATTTGTGTACAGTATGTGATACTATAGGTCTATTCTATTCTGAAAGTTCAACATTTTATTGTGGCCTTTCTTTCTTTTTTTCTCTCTTTCTTTCTTTCTTAGTTCCCACTTATGAATGAGGACATGTGTTATGTCTCTTTCTGTGTCTGGATTATTTGACATAATTTTTTCCAAGTTCATCCATCTTGCTGCAAATGGAAGAATTTAGTTCTTTTTTATGGCTGAGTAGTATTCCATTGTGTATATATACCATATTTTCCTTATCCAGTCATTCAGCAATGGACATTTAGGTTGTTTCCATATCTTGGCTATTATAAATAGTGCTGTGATGACATGGGAGTGCAGCAGGTATCCCTTCAACTCAATGATTTCTGCTCCTTCGGATATATACCCAGTATTGGGATTACTGGGTCATTTGCTAAAAATATGGAAATCTGCACAAATTTGTGTTTCACCATTTTGCAGGAGCCATACTAATCTTCTCTGTATCATTCCAATTTTAGTATATGTGCTGCCAACGCGAGCACAACTGTGTTTTTCTTGAGTGAAACAAAGAGTTCAGCCAAATTGATTTTATTTTGATTAATTACTATATGTAAGTAAATTGTCTTTCTCAAATTTCCAGCCTTACTTCCAACAGTTAAATCGACATACAATGTTAGAAACAACCACTGGCTTTGTGAGAAAACTAGAAAAGATGAAAAACTAAAACTGCAGAACTCGAATTTTACAGTTATAACATTCTTCGTCAATAACGTTACCACCCAGGAAACACTAATTAGAGATTATTATAGGACCAGAACAGCAAATGCACAAAATTATGCTAAAAAAAAGATATTATGAGAACATCATAGAGAAAACAAGTTCAGCAATGGACTAATTAGAGCTATGGAAAGTGATAGGAATTTCTTTAATTATAACATTATTATCAGATAAATAAGGCAAATAGTCAGCTTTACATTTTTTTTCTTAGTATGCTATCCACTTTATCTTGCCTTATGAGTTAACATAAACATAAAATGATACAAAAGAATAAATAGCACTTTTTGGAAGGTATAACTTCTCTAACAGACTTTCCTTAAGAATAGATTTTTTTTCTCACTTTACATAGAAAGAAAAATTAAATACATTACAACTTTCACAAGATACTAAATTTAAAAAGAGAATAAATTCTTTTCATATACCTATCTACTTTCTCATACTCACCCCATCGGTCATTCTCTCACTTCCTCTCTTTTTTTGTTCTCTCTGTCTATCCACTTCTTGCTTGATTTCAAAATCAATTTAAAGTACAGTTTCTAATAAACAATAAGTTTTTGACATAGCCAAGTATTTTTTTTTTAATTTTCAGGAATTAGTAGCCATATATCAAGAGTTCTATAAATAATGTTTAACTGGAAAGTAGACAGCCTAGCTATAAGGTTTGATCCCTCAAAGTGACTTTTAGCCAGTGCTTACATCATTCTGAAATTTAATCATTATATAAGTCATCTTGTATATTAATTTTTACTCTCTATCACTAAAAATCTGTTTGTTTGTTTGTTCTTTTAAAAAATCCTGTAGAAGGTTTCTTTTAAACTGTCTAAGTTCCCAAATTTTTTAAGTAGAGTTTCTCTTAGCCGCCACTCCAGGCAATAATATGAGCTTTTTTCTTCATTTTTTAAATCTTTAATGACTTTTGTTAATTTATATCTCCAGGTTTTATTTCTTTGATTTGCATTTATGTCTTAAGTATCTTAAACTCCCTTGTATAGCTAATTTGTACTGAAGGGCCCCTCAATTGTAATTTGTTTGTGTCCTATTGAATAATTAGTATTTTGTACTACTAAAAATAAAAGGTTTCAGAGATTCAGTACCTTCTAAAACAAAGTCTTACTAAAGATTTCTTAGGCAAGTGAAGATGTATTGAAATTTATTACAGCTTCTTTCACAGGAATAAAACATAATATTCGAAAGAAGTTGATTAAGCTCCACTTCATAAATTATGTACAATTGGTCACAGAACAGAATGTATAAAATAATAGAAAATGTCACCAGACTTTTTGCAGCTGATATCTCTTCAAATAACTATGGCCAATATTCAAGTGTAGCAATCATCTTGAAGATGCTTAATCAACTGTTTTTAGTCTCCTTATTTAAAAAATACAGGGGTTTTTAGATAGCAGCTTGCCATTGTTATTGTACCTCTATTGCTTATCTAAAAGCTCTCTTGTTTTTTAAACATATTCATATTCAATGATCCATATTAAGATTAAGGGAATTTATATGTAGTAATCCCTATTATTTGCCTGACACTAAGCTAGTTGCTAGAGGTTCTAAACTAGGTACCTTAAAGGTGGTATAAAATTAAACCCTAAAAACTAAAACCCTATTTCTGGCAATGACATTATGAAGGAGTTAGATGATTCCCGTAAGCAGAAAACAAGCATAAAATGAATTAAAATTATTAGAAATGATCATATCAAGAACTGAAAATAACCAAAGGCAAGCAACAACTTGAGTAGTGTTTATTTATGAAGAACTTCTGCTGCATTGATTAAGGAAGGTGAATTTGTGATCTTCCCATGCTAAATTTTTCCCATCTTCTCCAGCTCAGGGGGTGAAAGCCACATCTTCTCCAGCCAAAAGTAATAGTCTGGTCCAAGGTCACAGCACAGAAACTAGAAATCAAACAGGAGGAATTTAGAAGCAAAATAGTCATAGAAAGGCTGAGATAAGGTGTGCATGTATCTCTGCATAACT
>NW_007737029.1:54088-55185 GCF_000696425.1 Galeopterus variegatus
CAAAGAAAATCATACCTACACTCATCACAATTAAACTGATGAAAATGAAAGAGAAAATTAAACCCAAATTAAAACCAAAGCTGAGAATAAAGAAATTAATGCAAAAAATAATAAACTAGAAAATGGACAAATAATAGAGGAAATTATCTAAAACAGAAGCTGAATCTTTTAGATCACTAGAACTGAGATCTCTTTAGCTAGAATCAATATGTATCTAGCTAAGACTTCAACTAGAAAAAGGAGAAATGAGCAAAATACACATTACTAATATGGGGAACTAAAAAGAAATACTAGTACAGAGCCTACAGACATTAAAGAGATAAAAAGGGAATATTATAAATTATTTAGGCCAAAAAAGTCTTTTGCCTGACATAAATATCACAAACTTTTAAAAGACAAAAACTACCAATATTAATTCAAGAGAAATAGAAAATTTGAGTATTACTGCATCAATTAAATAAGTTAAATTGGTCATTTAAGATCTTCCTCCCAAAGATGGAGGTTTAGGTGGCTTTACTGGTAAATTCTATCAGGCATTCAGGGAAAAATTTATGCCAATATTGATCAAACTTCAACAAAAATAAGCAAGAAATATTTCTTAATTCATGATATGAGATCAATATTATACTAATAACCAAGCCAGACAAAGTCATCATATGAAAACTACAAAATGATATTCTTTATTGTCACAGATGAAAAATACTTAACAAAATGTTAACAAATCAAATTCAGCAATATATAAAAAGGATAATGCATTATGATCAAGAGGAGTTTTTCCCAGGAATGAAAGTTTGTTTCAAATTTGAAAATCAATGTAAGTCATCATATCAAAGGCACTCATCTGTGAATGACTTTTTCCCTTGATGTATACTTCAATTCAGTTAATTTTTTACCTTTTATGTAATTGTGCTTAGTCTTATTTTATAAATGAGCAAGCAGAGATTAGGAGAGGTTCAGTAATTGACCAAATGTTACATATCATATAAAGTAGAACAAGGATTTTAGCTCACGTCTGTCTGACCCTTAAATATTCTTCCGTAATAGAGTTTGAATGTGTTGCCCCCCACAAAAGTTATGTGTAAATCTGATTCCCAATG
>NW_007737029.1:55727-57580 GCF_000696425.1 Galeopterus variegatus
AAAAGGATAATGCATTATGATCAAGAGGAGTTTTTCCCAGGAATGAAAGTTTGTTTCAAATCAATGTAAGTCATCATATCAAAGGCACTCATCTGTGAATGACTTTTTCCATTGATATATACTTCAATTCAGTTAATTTTTTACCTTTTATGTAATTGTGCTTAGTCTTATTTTATAAATGAGCAAGCAGAGATTAGGAGAGGTTCAGTAATTGACCAAATGTTACATATCATATAAAGTAGAAAAAGGATTTTAGCTCACGTCTGTCTGACCCTTAAATATTCTTTCGTAATAGAGTTTGAATGTGTTGCCCCCCACAAAAGTTATGTGTAAATCTGATTCCCAATGTGGCAGTGTTGGGAGCTGTTTGAGTCATGGGGTGGATCCCTCATGAATGGATTAATGCTCTTTCTGGGGGGTGGGGGTAGTGAGTGAGTTCTCACTTTTTTAGTTCTCCTGAGAACTGGTTGTTTAAAAGACCCTGGCACCTCCCCTCTTGCTCCCTTGCTTCCTCTGACCATATGATCTGCTTGTACTCACGAGCTGCCTGCCACTTTCTGCCATGAGTAGAAGCATCTGAAGGCCCACACCAGATACAGCTGTCTCAGAATCATAAGCCAAGCAAAACTCTCTTCTTTATAAATTAACCAGTCTCAGGTATTCTGTTTAGCAACACCAGACTAATACATTTCCACTGTAGACTCTATCTGCAATAATATGAAAAATACACATGGACTCTATAAGACATTTTGAAGCATTTAAATAAAAATGTCTTGAAACAAACAAAAAATAATAATTCACAAGATGAGAATATCTGGGACATGAAAGTAAATACTGCGGGAAGCTCAGATTGAGTCATTCTTTAGAAATGCTTTTAAAAGCACTTCTTAAAATAAATACCAATATTGAAATGCATGAATGAAATGCATAAAACTCTTCTTTAATATATATTTTTTAATTTTTAAGATGATTTATTATGCATACATGTGGAGTACAAAGTTGATTTTCAATAGTTGTGTACAATGTGCAAAGGTTAGATCAGGATAATTAGCTTGTTCATCATTACAATACATAATCATTCTTTGTGTACATTAACCAATTCCTCATTACCCTCTTCTTCCCCTCCCTTCCCCTATTCCACCTCTAGTAACCATGGTTCTTTTCTCTTTTGAAAAGTTCAACATACTACTGTGATTGTTGTTTCCTTTTCTCTCTCTGTCTCTATTATTTATTTGTTTACTTATGGATCCACCTTCAGCTTATGAGTGAAATACAGTATTTCTCTTTCTGTACCTGGGTTGTTTCAGTTAGTATAATTTTCTCCAGGCTTATCCATATTGCTGAAATAGCAAAATTTCATTCTTTTTTATGGCCGAGTAGTATTCCATTGTGTATATATACTACAATTTCTCTATTCAGTTATCCATTGATGGACATTTAGGTTGGTTCCATTGCCTGGCTATTGTAAGTACAGCTGCAATAAACATGGGAGTGCAGGTATCCCTTCAACACAATTTCCAATACTCTGGATATATCTCCAACAGTGGGATTGCTGGATCATATGGTAGTTCTATCTGTAGTTGCTTAAGGAACCTCCATACTGTACTCCATATGGCTGCACTAATTTACAGTCCCACCAACAGTGCAGAAGGGTTCCTCTTTCTCCACATCCTCACCAGCATTTGTTATTCTCTCTCTTTTTTATAATAGGCAGTCTGACTGGGGTGAGGTGATATCTCAAAGTGGTTTGGGCTTGCATTTTCCTGATGATTAATGATGTTGAATATTTTTTCCTATACTTGTTGGCCATTTGTATGTCCTCCTTTGAGAGGTGTCTTTTCATCTTCTTTGCC